>NC_066594.1:8390000-8609961 GCF_905475345.1 Vespula vulgaris
TCCCAGATATCCGGTATCGTCGCGGTTGTTACAACGATCGTATATGTTATTCAGGTCGAGTCTCTGATGGAGGAAGCACTGCGATTGATCGAATTGTTCCCAGACGCACGTATACACATCGACGTCAAGCACCAAGAAGCCGAAGCGACCTGGAATGAACTCTTGGAGAAGGCTGCTCAAAGGCGAAGCAAATTGGCACAGGCGGAACAACTGCAGACGTATTTGGGCGAATACAGAGACTTGTTGTCGTGGATAAACGAAATGGTGGCCAAGGTTACCGCGCCGGAATTGGCGCGAGACGTTCCAGGAGCCGAAGCTCTAATTTCCCGACACAACGAATATAAAACCGAGATCGACGCGCGAAAGGAAGCGTTCGAGAAGTTCTACAAAACTGGCCAAGAGCTCATCGAGCAGGGCCACTTTTTGGGAAAAGAGATCGAAGAAAAAATATCTGTATTGCGTTTAAGGAAACAAATACTTTTAGATACTTGGGAACAAAGGAAACTCATATACGAACAAAATTTGGACACGCAATTATTCAAACGGGAGGCAGAAACTTTGGAAAATTGGATCGTCAGTAGAGAACCGATGTTGCACGATGGTAAATTGGGCGAGAGCATTCCACAAGTGGAGGAGCTCATAAGAAAGCACGAGGACTTTGAGAAGACCATAGAAGCTCAGGAGGAAAGATTCAACGCGTTGAATCGTATAACGATGGTAATCGATCGACGTCATGTTCCTTCGTAAAGTCAATATCTTTGAGTCAATACTCGTACGCGTTTACTTCCGCAGCTCGAGAAAGCGTTCCGGAAGCAACAGGAAGCGGAGATGGCCGCGAGACAAGCCGAGAAGGAACGAATCGAACGTGCGCGGATCGAAGAACGAAAACGTAAAGAGGTACAAAGGATAACCGAGGAACGAAAACGGGAGGAAGAAAGAAGAAGATTATTGGATAGCCCTCATAGGCCTTCGCACGACGAGGTCAATGGAACGGTCGACGAGCACGAGTCCGTTAACAGGTAAAATTATGACAGGATGTCCGTAAATAGGAAGCGACTTGTCCTCTTACCGATTCTCCTTCATTCTAGATTGGCGCCGTTAAAAGGTGCCACTCCGGTCGAAGTTTCGGAGCCTACTCTGATTCAAAAATCGCACGGTATACCTCACGTGTTTGGCGATAAATTGAGACGATGTACGCATTGTGTTGTATCCGACGATCGAATTTAACGGAGAATTTAGATTTGTTAACTGGACGAATGTCTTCTCTCTGTAATAGCTAACGCGGACATCAAAAGGGCGGAAAGTATGAAGGTTGACACGAAGAAACCGAAACGTACTCCGAGCTTCACGACTAGACGAAGGACGCAAAGCTTTAGAAAACTCCAAAGAATGGAAAACATGGACGCTTTACCGCCCGTAGAGATCCAGGGTCTTCTTGAAAGGAAACACGAACTACAAAGCGCCGGAAAGAAAGCAGCCGTTCGTTCGTGGAAGCAATATTACACCGGTGATTAAAGTTTTTCGACCGTTCGACCGTCCGGCCGCCGATCGGTACGAAACATAACGAAAATAATGTTTGAAATAATTTCAGTACTGTGCGGGCAACTATTGTGCTTCTTCAAGGACATAGAAGATTTCTCGCTTAGCAAAGCGGCTACCGCGCCGATTACCATTTTCAATGCCATATGCGAGAAAGCGGACGATTACACGAAAAAAAAGAATGTGTTCCGCTTAAAGTGTACGGATGGTTCGGAATTTTTATTCTTAGCTCCGAATCAACAAGAGATGGAAGATTGGGTCAATAAGATATCGTTCCATGCCAAATTGCCACCGAGCCTGCAACTTTTAAGCTATGACGATTCTCAAAAGGTACGTACTTGAAATAATTTTCTAAACGACACGAATCATTCCGTATAAATAAACACGCGAGTATGCGTGTGTTCCTTCAGGAGGGTCTAGAGAGGCTGCACGGTGCACCATCGGATCATCAAGATGATAATATGTCGACCGGAAGTAGTCGCGCCTCAACGCCCGAAATGGAACGGAAAAACTCGGTGATCAGATGCGATGTTTCCAATCAACGCTCCCCGAGCACAGTGCAAATAGAATTTCTACAACAGCATCGACAAAATCAACAACGCCGTGATCCGCATAATACAGAGTTCTTAGCCTCGGAAAGATCGGAGCCACCTCAAACGCAAACAGAGTTTTTGCAAATGCACAGGCAACAGCAACTGCTCGCGCAACAACAACAGCTGATTCAACAGGAACAACTTGCGAATCAAAGAGATCAATATCAACAAAATTCGAGCGATAAACCTCCCATACCGCCAAGAGGAGCACCGCCACCGATTCCTTTGCGATCGCCGAGTTCCGAAAACGTGGTACAATTTCGACGAAACGGTAAGCTCCTCCGCGCTTCTCGTACGTTTGTACGCGAAGTGATCGAAGAAACGTTCTGTTAAATGTATTCGATATTTTTCAACTTCCATGCGTGACAACGCGATGCTATAGATTCGGAACACCATCTGCAACAAGGGAGGCCACAATCGTATCAGCAACGCGGTACAACCTTAAATCATAATGGATCTAGCCAGTATCCGACAAACGAAGTGTGGCATAGACAAAGTACCGTAGATATGAACACGCAACATCCAGGTACATATCAGCTTTTGTCTTTGAATAATCGCTCCAGCATCTCCTCGGTTTGATCGATTTGCACCAAAAGCAACATATGACATTTCATGGTTTTATAGAATTAGCACCTCCCCTGCCATCGAGTGCCCCTCCACCTACCGGAATGGCTCAGTGGAATATACCCCATGACCCTGGTCAGTCATTACAGCCATTTTCATACAAATTTCGTACCGAATGTAAGAAACATCTTACATATGATCATACAATTCTCCTGCATGCGCAACTCTGCATCTTCGCTCTGATTTCCTACCTTTTCTTCCGCTCGTATCTTATTTAATCCAACTTGAAGTACTTACTTGTGATAAACAATGGAATTCAAATTCACAATTTTCGAAATAGATGTAGGAAGCTTTTTCACATTTATGTCTATGTATAAATTGTGAAATATAAAAACTGATTTGATCACTTTATTTTTGTTTGCAGCATATGGGAATGTGCCGATAAATGTTAGACAGGTAAAATATTAAATAATCACGTTTCTGTCGCATAATGTTTTATCTCATAGATAAACGCTTCAATGATTTATTTTGACTTTTAGACTTCACAGCAACAAAATAATTCATTTAGTACCAGACCAGCCTCTTTACCTCCGTACGTAGCTCCGCCAGCAGTACCGCAGAATGTTCAAAACGTTGCGCTTGTAGATGGTAGAAGACCGTCCGAAAGTGGTTCAGAAAGTGAAAATAGTATAAGTGGTAGTAGAAAAGATCGTGATTATAAACGAAGTTCTGTTTTGAGCAACTTATTTGGCAGGAGAAAGAAACCATCTCAGTCGTAATCTATATACAGGGATCTCCATTCTTGTAGGGTACTTAAATTCTAAAATTCTAAAAAAAAAAGAGAGATTCCACGAAGGATAATAGCCTTCGACATTATTAAATTCCTCAAAAACAGAAAAAAGAAAAACAATTATCTATGCCCTGTTATATAATACGTATTCTAAAATCTGTAAATTATATTTTTACGTGTATAATACAATATTTTTCATTAAAATATATACAGGAATTAATATATTCAGACACGGCTAGATTTAGATGAAAAAAAAAAAAAATTAAAAACAACGCAAAACTGATATAAAGTTGTTTCGTATATCGTATAAAAAAAAAAAGTTAAATAAAATAAAATAATAATAAAGCGAGTTAAATGCTTCGCAAGTAATTATGATTACGCGCATTTTGCAAATTTCTTATTTTTGCCACACAGATATATTCTTTGTTTTAGAATATCGGAATTTTTTAATTCAATTCTAATCGTAATTGTAACTTTTAGTTTTGTTAAAAAATGACTAACATCGCCCCATTAATTGATATAAATTGAATATTTCTTGTTTTCGTTTTTCTTTTTATATTGTAAAAATAACCAATCTATAACAAAAATGGTCATTACCACGTTATTTGAAATGTACCTGACCTTAAAGGTAAAGATATAAAATATATCAGCAAGAGCATTAAAATGCAAAAACAACTATATATAAAAAAAAAAAAACTGTAGATTTCATAATATATGTTGCAAATATTATATATTGTATACCAACTCCTATTCAGGACCAATGATCTTATTGTATTAAGCGCAAAGAAGATATGTTGATATATAATGTTTTTGAAAAATTGTTATATCTGTATGTTTAACAATCATCCTCATGATTGACACAGTATAATAGTATGTAAAGTATATTTAATATCATTTAAGAAATAAATAATTATCTACTGGTTACATACACGACGTTACAGTGCTGTTTTGCATGTAATTATATAAAACAAAGATCAAAATATAATGTTATAATAAGATTAATTAAATCTTTTCTGGATAAAGAGTTCCATACCACATTTTATCGAACTATGACTGTCCGTTATATATTTTCGTTTTTACTATTATCATCGCTATCCACTGTCGCTAACTGCAGTATACCGTGATAACGGTAGCAGTGCGGGCTATCGCGTTAACCGATAACCCCTCTCTGTGTGCAATTTTTTAAATTTCTACGACTTAAAGCTGCTCGTCAAAGCCTTGATTTTATAACGGTTTACGGCTAGGATGAGTATAGCCGTAATTCTTGAAAGATTTTAACGAACGAGATCGCATTTTAAAGATAAAGATTCGAGCGAGTACGTGGCTTTTTGAAACTTTTGAAAAAAACAATCTTTCTGACTACACTAGACGCGCTCGATCCATTTGTTTAATCGAACAAACAACTGCGTATATTTCGATGCGTTTTCAAAATCTTTTCTTCTTAATTCCGACTAAACGCCGTCATTTACATTTTACTCTAACGTGCTTTAATAATAATCATACTTTAATGAATAAATAAATTAGATAAAATTATAGAGAGATATAATCCGGCACGTGAGTTTTTCTTGCTTTTCTCAGACGTATTACTACCTTACTAGATAACAAAATCTCTGTCACGCACTAACTCGATTGTTGAATTACGCGCGAAAGGAATATGATCTAACGAGCTTATACACCGATGCAATAGGCGCATGGTGGGGACAGTGTTTACCTATCGCGCTTCTAGTTCGTATTTCGTCCATACTTGTCGCGGAAGTCGCGTGTGTTAGGCGATGAACCAACTTAAATTGTTATCGAGTGAAATTGTAAATTTTCAATGATTTTTTTTGTCACAGATTCTATAAATTATATTTATTTATTGAACCTATAAAAATACGAATATGTGCGACGGTAAGTCGAATACTGTGTTATAGAAATGTTCCATCGGGACGTATAAATTTTTTTCTTTTGTCGAGAGTAAAACGTAAATTAGTAAGTAAATAAATACCGAAGGAGACTTGCGATGCAACAATGTAGTTGTATCAAATAATGTAAAAAAAATTTAAGATCATAATAAGCAATAACCTATAAATTTAATCGTATTTACACTCGAGCTTTATACTTTTAGAGGATGTAATACGCAGAAGATTACTCATAGACGGGGATGGTACTGGTGATGACCGTCGAATAAATATGTTGTTAAAGTCGTTTGTAAAATGGATAAACAGTCCTGACGCCGATAACACGTTACACGAGAGAATGCTGTCGCAACTTGCCCAGTGTGAATTTGCACAAAGGAAATCTAGACTAGTCTCGAACATGAGTCAAGAAGAATTGAAGAGTTATAGTAATTTATCGAATGAAATAGAGATACAAATAGAGGAAGCCAAAAAGGAAATAGAAAAGACAAAAGTAGAACTGCACGAAGCTAAACGCGTAAGAAAAAATAGGATAGAGTACGACGTATTGGCAAAAGTTATAAACGAGCAACCGGATAGATTGGAAACCAACGAGAAACTCGCTACGCTGCGTCAGGAATTGGGAAGTCTAAAGGTAACGAAACAACGAATTTCATTAGGAAATTTCTTAACACGCACGATACAAGTTAACTTTTTGATAAAGGAAAAATCTGAACAATTGGAGCACAAGTTAGAAATGCGAAGAAAACAGTTTCACGTTCTTATATCCTCTATACATTCTTTGCAAGGAATGTTGGACGAATGCGACGAAGAAATAATGGATATCAGTTTAGAAAATTACGAAGATACTGATACAACTTCTATGGAGATGTCGTAAGGATCAACTTTTTATACGTAACCGCAAAATACAGAACATTTGATATTAACCAATTTTTAATTTTAGTTTACTAGTTTTAGGTACATGTCTGATAGTTAAGGATAATCTCGTACTTCTTTCCAATACCTGACCTTCTTTATACTCTACAGCGCACATATCCAAATTCTTGATCATTCCCTTTGAAATAGCGTCGGTACAAGTTTCCGCAATAGCATGCAAATAATCGTTATATAATTCTCCTCTCAAGATCAACAGACTCCTACGTTCCAACAACAAACTGAACTCCAATTTAAGTTGCTGAGGCTAAAAAAGAAAAATATACATACGTGTACGTACGCGTGCGCGCGTAGCACGTACATTCGTTTCGTTAGCAATATTATATTCGGCAAACTTTAGCGATCGTATACCTCCATAACGTCGTTACGTTTGTAGAAATCTAGAAGAGTATGAGAACCGCAACTGATAGTAGTTACTATCGGGTAAAAAAGTGGACCGTCCGAATGTGCCTGTTAAACATTAAAATTTCCAGAAAGGACGTACAAATGTTTGGGTAAGAGCGATATCCGATTGGGTGTGCTTGAGCATATAATCGGTACGTACCATTATTCCTTGCGCAGGCAAATACTCGTTAATCAATACATGATTGGGTGGCTTGTCTCGTTCGAAAACATTTAAAGAAGTTATTCTATCAACGTAATTTTGAAGCCACTGAAAATTTATTATCACATATTACATTATTTTTCATTTACAACGATTTACTCACGCTTGGTATTTCTTCCGCTATCATCCCCTTGGGGTGAGGTATACCGCCCCAATTTTGTAATCTTCTGTAACTCAATTGAGTCCACTTGGGAAGGGGGACGGTATTAACATGTTTCGTTATTTGACTTTCTTCTTCTTCGGTTATAAAATTCGGTATGTATTGTGCCATCTCTGGAATCTACAGTTTCGTATCTGTATTTTAAGAACCGTCGACATAACCTTTCTTCCTCGGTTTACGATAAATAATAACAAACACGAACCTCTCTAACCGCGTTTTCTACGAAAACGCGCTTTTGCGTGCTCATCTTTTGATGCTCTTTAACGTCAAAGATGATCGATTAAGAAATGACAACGATCGATCGGAACGATAAAGCAATCTGTATTATTTTAAGAACGTAATACGACGGTGCGATCGGTATCGGATCTCGAGCGAATAATTGTCGAACGCAAGCTGATCGATATGTAAACTCTGTCGTCAGAGAGCGTACGCGTCAACGAACGAGATCGTTTTGTCGTTCAAGCTAAAATCAGTAAATTCAACCTCCGACGAGAACATCGATGAGTCGAAAGAGGAAAGAGGGTGGAGCAACAATCGTCGATTCGATCGACTTTTCAATCATTTTTGGAATATTCTCTGTAAGCCGCGTTTATCAACGAATACGACGACATTGTTATATAATTCAATTGTTTTAATCTTTTTTCATGCGAAACGATCGACTCTCGCTCGTTAATCCTCGTATTGTGTGATATTTGTAATGAAATCTATAAATTGATAAATTCTGGTGTAGACGTCGGGAGAACCCACTGCGCACGGCTTAGTCCAAGAAAATATACCGACGATTTGATCGTTGTAAGTTAGCGGACTGCCGCTATCGCCCTGACAAAGAAAAGAAAAAAGGATATATACGTATGTAGCAATGTGCAGTCACAAAGTTACAAAGATCGACGACTACCTTACAGGCGCCAACTCCCTTATGTTCCAAGGTACACAGTTGGGACGGTAAAATAGTATTGTTGTAATACTTTTGACAATCCTCGTTGGTTATAGTGGTGAGAGTCACTTTTTGTAAGACGTTCGACAACGGACCAAGCGAATGACGTCTGCCCCAACCGGTTAAGATCGCCGATACGTTTTCCGGCGTGTCCGAAGCTGGCAGATCGATGAGATTCTGTTTAGAACTCAAAGTTACGTTCTCGCTCAACTGCAAAGGGAAATGTTTAGAAATACGTTCCGACACGTCGCGATGCAACGACTTTTGTCGAGGATGACTCACCGTGAGGACGACCAAATCGTGAGTCCACGAGTTCTCCGCGCCAAAAACGTAATCGGGATGACAATGGACGTTCTTCACTCGTTGAACCTGACCGCCTCTTTTGACATTCCTCGTACCAGTCACCACCGACAGGTCGTCGTAAGGTTCCTCGAAGAGCTCGCACACGCAATGCGCGGCACTCAAGACGTGTCTTTCGCTTATCAACGCACCCCCGCAAATGTGCACGGCGTCCGAATAACGTAAAGAGACTTGAAAGGGAAACTCCTTCGAATCGCTGTCTTCTCCGCCTGCTATTCTTTTAACGCGCGAACCGCGAGTCTCTGTTTCAAAGCACGCCAAGAGATGACGGAGCGATTCTCCTTTTTACCGTGACATCGTTACGAGTCGTTAAAAACAAATTCGCGAGAGCGTACGTGTACATCTACGTTTTTCCTTACCTCGACCAATAGCAGCCGTCGTCGACGTGATTACCAGAAATAAAAGCGTGATGATATTGCGGGTCGCCATATTATCGCGTGTAAAGTTTCAAATCTTCCAGTAGTAGAACGGATAGGATCGAAAAGGAACGATTGCTTTACATCGCGACTTTTTCGCGTCCTTCGCGATCACACCTGTCTTTACTCGCGTCTCTACGTAAATAATATCTCGCGAGGCGATCGAGCTTGCGTCCAATGATTTACTGAAATAGAGCGGTGCTCGTACGGCGATACCTCGTATTTGCCCTCTCGACGAACGTAAACAAAGATTCGGGAGAATCTCGCTGATATCGCTTTCTACGCGATCGCCGTCTTCGGCTCGACGAGCGTTCCTTAGGACGTATAGAGCGAACTACACGACCGGAGGAATAAATCCTTAAATTCTTTCTACGCGAAACCGCGTCAATAGCTGGGATCAAATTCGAAAGCGTTAGCGCGTTACTATCTCTTACGTCGTATCGTCCACGTTTCTTAAAGTTGGATTATTTACTCGGCGCGAGAGTCAATATACCGTATAAAATAGGAACGCGATTCTTCGCTAGATAGAGAGAAATAAATTTTGACGCGTTTATCTCCCGAGGCTGTAGGTCGGTCGTTGGTGTGGACGAGTTGCATTGGTAGGGAAACTGGTGCGCCAGCGCGCATCCTTCTCTACAAAGGAACGAATCGCGCACACGTAAACGCGCTCCTCCTATTACGCACGTACATATGTACTACCTGGCGTATCCAAGCGTACGACGCACGATGGCCAGCGAAACGGTACATTTGGACGATCGCGGTTTCGATTGATTTCGTTCGTCGTCGTCGTCGTCGCCGCCGTCGCCGTCGTCGCCGTCGTCGCCGTCGTCGTCGTCGCCGTCGTCGCCGTCGTCGCCGCCGCCGCCGTCGTCGTCGTCGTCGTCGTCGACGCCGTCATCTTCGTAACGTGCGATAGAAGCGATAACATAGGACGATTAAACGGTCGAGAATACGGCGGCAATAGGCGAGTTATAAAAGGAAAGTGCTTTGACAGAGCGCCGTGAAAGAGAAACTGGTTGTTGCTTGCGCACCAGCTATGTTGTAACTTTTGACCAGTTCGATGGATAGGATATGTGACTTCCATTGTAAGTACCAGGAAAGGCGCGAGGATCGATCTTAATTCATTTAACCGATCGCCCACGATACCGTTCGCGACGATGTTTTACCAGAGAGACGTCGATCGCTCCGTTGCAAAAATGGCCTATCGTTACAACAAATCCGTCGTGTTGTGTTTGAGGTTATATTATCCATTTTAGTAAAATTTTTGGCTGCACCCATCGTGTACAACATTATTTATATCTTTTATCTTAGAATTGTCTTCTTTTGTTCTCTTTCTCGACACGTTTGAAAATGCATGTAAACAAGTAAATCAATTTCACTTTCAGAGTGAAGTATAGCAAATGGAAGGTTTTAAGGTGAAAGATGAACCGATGGATGCATTAGCCATAGACAGTCAGGTTATGGTAAACATTTTGCATGAAACTGCAACACGATACGATTCGATGATACCGCGCGAAATTTAATAGAAACATTGCTTTAAGGACGAAAATATTGTAAGCGTCGTACTTAAAGAAGAACCTGGAGATAGATTCGATCCGGACTACATGGAGGATATATGCTCTGGTACTTTCGAGAAGGTATTCTTACCTATCGAAAACAGTGAAGTGGATTTTTCCAATGAGATGGTAACCAGTCTAACTTTAAGACCTAACGTTTATAAATTTAGTAGGCGAGCGTTGACGGCGAGCGAACGATGGCGATGGTACAGTGCCTTTTTCGTTGACAGGTAAAGTTAGAGCTGGAGGGAGAAACTAGCGGACATCCGAACTGGACGGCACAGATCACGGCGACTAACCTTTGCGAGAAAGAAGATGGCATACCGCATAGGTGTTTAAGTGCGGCGGACTTTATGCAAGCTCAAGACGCCGAGAAGCATCCTGTATTTTGTGCTAACGGACAGCAGCCCAAATTTTACAAGATTCAATGTTCCATCTGCAAGAAATGGTTTCTTAACAACGATTCTATGGTCACGCATTTAAGAATGCATTGTAACGGGAATCAGTGCGAGGTTTGTCAGCAAAACTTTCAAGACAGTTCCAGCTTGCATGCGCATATGTTAACACACGTCGGTATGAGTCCACTGGAGTGCAATGTTTGTCAGAAGAGATTCGCTTATAAGTGGTGCTTAAGAAATCATATGCAAATGCATTCGATAGATAAACCATATGACTGTGATGCTTTGCAACAGGGATTTATGAAAAAGCCTGAAGGCAACGACGAGCAGTCGTTGAGTACGGGAGAAAGACCCTTCGAATGTGACGTATGCCATGCTACGTTTCGAGAGAAAGGAAATTTGAATCGACACATGCTGATTCACACCGGTGAGAGGCCCTACAAATGCGAGATATGCTACGCGGCGTTCAGGGAGAAAGCTAAATTAAATATTCACATGCCCATTCACACGGGCATGAAGCAGTTTAAATGTACCATGTGTCACAGATCGTTCGCCCAAAAAACTGCTCTCAACAATCACATGCTGGCGCATAGCGGAGAAAAGCCGCACGCGTGTAACATTTGCGAGAAGACGTACAAAAGGAAATCGGAATTGATCAGGCATACGATGGTTCATACCGGCGAACGACCTTACGAATGTAAAGAGTGCCTAATGACGTTTAGGGAAAAGGCTAAGCTAAATTCTCACATGTTGGTTCACACCGGCGAGAAACCCCACGAATGTCATATATGCCACAAAGCGTGCGCGCGCAAGTCCGATTTGAACAGTCACATGTTGTTGCATACCGGCGGGCAATACGATTGCAAGGTTTGCGATAAAATTTTCACGCGTAAGTCCGATCTGAATAGACATACCTTGATACACACGGGTGAAAAGCCGTTCGCGTGCGATCTCTGCGACATGGCGTTCAGAGAAAAAACGAGATTGAATTCTCATATGCTGATACATACCGGTGATAAGAGGCACGCATGCCATATTTGTCAGAAAACGTTTAAAGAAAAATCGTCGTTGAGAAAGCACATGTTGAGTCATACGGGCGACAGACCGTACGAATGTTACGTATGTCACAAGGCGTTTACGCAAAAGACTACTTTGAACAGTCACATTTTGGTACATGCCGGGGAAAGGCCTTACGAGTGCAGCACTTGTCAGAAAATTTTTAAAGACAAGGCTGCGCTGAAGAAGCATTTATCGATGCATATCAATGAAAAGAATCACGAATGTTTGATTTGCTTAAAGAAATTTAGTCATAAGGCCGCATTGAACAGTCACCTGTCGACCAATCATACATCTTAATCCGTGAAGATCTAGTCCGATTTTTCTTTACATCGAGCGCACGGTAATGCTTGTAGCCGTATTACGTGCTCACCGGTCGTACAAAAAGACATCGTATTTTATTACTTTCTCTCTCTCTCTCTCTCTATCACTACCTTTTTCTTCTTTTTCTCGTATGTACCGCAGAAATAAATCAATTTCCAAGTATTTTTATATTCGCCGCATTGGACATCCGTAACGGAAAATTTGACGAACGAACGACATTCATTTTTTTTCTGCTTTAAACGAAATTAACATATTTTGACGTTCGTCGAGAGATTTGGACGTAATTTTATTTCGATTGAGATGCGATGCGCAACGTGAGATGTAGGGACGTCGCGAGATCTTTCCTTGGATTCGATTTAATTACAATTCATCGATATATAACGAATAATTATTATTCCGATGTGACGCGTATTGAATGGTAAAGGAAAACGTAAAAGAGTACAATGAAATGTATATTCTACGTAAAGTTCAAAATAACGAGTACGCAAATTATACGAGGGGTCAATAATACAATTTATCGTGCGAATGCGAGTTTCGTCGAGAAACGAGAATACGACGTTTCGTTGTGATAACGTCGAGGAACTTTTATTTTTCTTTTTTTCTCTTCATCTTTTTCTCCTTCTTTTTTTTTTTTTTCCTTTGATGCGTTCTTTCCGGCATAGTCGTACGTGCTAACGAGTTTTATCATACAATATCGTTTAATCCTTATCGTACCGTAGCTACGATATTTATCCGGAATAATTGACTGTGATTAGCCATCCTTGCTCGATGGTCATTAAGAAAGAAAATTAACGATTACGACGAAAGATTTTCCTTTTACGAAATACATACATATATCCGAATGGGGTAATATCTTTATATAAAGAAAGTAAAAGAAAAGAAAAGAAAAAATAAGAGACTGTGGCAAAAATATTATACTTTACTCATTCCTTCGTTCTGTACACGATAAATATAATATAAATATAAGTGTTGATAACTGTATAAGAGATAGTTTTATCAACATCATACATTTTATAAACTTAACTAATAGAACGGAGCGAACGATGCGTGAATTAAGTTGTAAAGAGGATCAAAGAAAGTATATTATACAAAATATTACGATACAAAATATTATTTGACAATTGTGATGTACGCTTCTCTCTTTGAAACATTATTATTTCTAATATACCTTCGATATCTGACGAACGGATCGTTATTTACGACTACGAAGACTACGAAGACGACCAAGTTCCTTAACGAGCTCGTTAACAAGCACTTTGTCGTAATGCAACGATCATTCTCATAAACGATCGTCTGCGATCAGCTTCCATTTCTAAGAACGAACGTATCTCTTTCCCGATTGGCATCGTTTTGTTTCAAACGTGAATTTGCAAACGACTCTCGTTTGATTCCTCTTTGATAATCGTCCATTATAATTAAATCGCGTAAACGGATTTTTCTCGAGATTATTTATCGAGTTATCCTTATTTTTCGTGCTTAAACTTTGATATCTAGATGGCACTGTAAGCCAGTCTTCGAGCAGTATCGTAACGGTGCACTCGATAATTACGTACTCGTACAGTAATGCATCATAGAGTCAGTCCAGGTCGTTCGTTAGGGCGAACGATGCATCGAGGAATGAATCGAAGTGAGAGTCAACGAATACCGAGTATTTCCCTTATAAGAAAATATCTAACGTAACGTAGTCGGCATGAGTCCTCTCTCTCTCTCTCTCTCTCTCTCGCTCGCTCGCTCGCTCGCTCGGTCCGTCGAACCGTGTATCACGCTTCGAGAAATCTCGAGGCAGAAGAGGCGTTTGAGTAACGGAGAAATTTCAATATTCCACGCCGGTTTGATCGCATAAAAAGACGTTTGTTTCGACGAGAGAGAGAGAGAGAGAGAGAGAGCAAGAAGAACAAACGTATCCGTTTAATTTTAATTAATTTTCGGTACACGATAAGCAGCCGATCGATCTTATCTCACGAGATACGCATACATTATATTTTCATAGAGGCCTAGAATCGGCTGTCGTAGAATCGTACCGTTTCTAGGTTACTACTTTTCGATCGGTCGTTTCGTCTCAATCGTAACGGTACTTTTTTTTAAAAGAAAGAGGAATAATTCGGAGTATCAGATCGGTGCGATCACGCAAAGACGAGGATTTAACGATTCGACCTCAAAGGTGTATTTTCGAATCGAGGGGGAGGGAAATCGAGATATTCGCATTAATGTACGCAATGCCGACTCTTTCTTATCTACGATAACTGCGTTAATCTACTATCTATTCCACTACCTATGTCGCCTGGAGAAGACGTACGAGCAAGTTTTGAAAGTGGTACGGAATAACGGAATTCTCAATCAAGTTCTGGGAAACGCGCGACAGAGACGAGTTCTATTAAGAGAATAAAGGAAAATCCTCGAAGTAAGTTTCAACGTTTCTCCTTCCTCTTTTCCTCCTTCTTTTTCTCCCGTTTTCACGAAAGAGCGACGAGATCGCGAGAGGTCCTTTTTTTCGAAAGAAAAAGAGGATCGATTTAGAAAAGTACCAACGTTCCAATATTTATCGAATCTTGCTTCAAGAATATTCCAACGAGCAAATATATAGCAACGAAAAAAGCGTAACGCGAATCAACGCCGATGTCGAATCATTTATATATCGTGTATAATATCGTGTAATTTTTTTGCTCGACGCGTTTCGTGACTTTAATAGTAATACGATATACGATACCGAGCTCGTACCTTAAACGTATCAAAACATAATTAATTTTATTCGCAGACAATCGCAATGCTTTTTCACGCCGTTGTACGTTTCTCGAAAACGTCTCTTTATCTCTTATTCGCAGATACAGAAGATAGGAACGAACGTAAGACGATTATTAAAGAAAATTTATTAGAATGTAAAGGATAGTCACGTACGTGTTAAACGAACGTGCCGATCGATTCATAACACGATATACGCGGAGATACTTCTTTTTAAAAGGAAACTTTTTTCGCTTGTTAACGGTTTCTTAATAACGGTTTTACGTTTAACTATCGTTCCAACGAGCCGATTTGATCGATATTAAATACATAGAAATTGTTAACGTCCACGCGTTTACGTTATTTCTCGAGCGTACGTTTTCGAATCGCTTTGCAAGGTGTTAAAACGCGAAAACGCTGACTGACGCGCGAGAAGAAAACAAAGAGAGAGAGAGAGAGAGAGAGAGAGAGAGAGAGAGAGAGAGAGAGAGAGTGGACAATACGGAGGGGAAGGATAATGGTCGTGATAGAAAGGAGAGGTACAAAGTAACTTCCACTCCTCTTCCTATTCCACCTCCACCACCTTCTTCCGCAGTAACGTCGCTTTTCGCACTGTCCGTCCACCTGATAAATACAAAGTCTGTCTTCGTTGCGAGCGGTATCATGTCGTACAACAACCGTGGTTTACTTCTTTAGCCGACGTTGCGCTTCTCTGGGCTCAGTCGTCGATCGATATCGCAACAATTCGGACCTGAAATTTTTCTCAACGTTTTCTCTTTTCCTCCGTTTTTTTAATTCCGTCTTTCCCTTTTCCTCCCTCCCCCTCTCTCTCTCACAAATCCATTGCGCTCGTTAATTGATACATATTAAACGTAGCAAGCGGTAGCAGGAGGAGTGGTGGTAGTAACCATAGTAATACACGAATATCGCAAACGACCGGAAGAAAAAGGTAAAAGTAAAAAATCGAAACGATCGACGAGAGAAGGAAAGATCGAATTGTTGAAAAATACGAGGAGTAGTAGAGGCTCGAAAGAGGAAGAAACCAAGCTACGAGAGAAAGCTGCGGTGGTTGACTGTGATCGCACTTCTCCTTACGATTGCGCGTATACGTGAGCGCGTATCGCTTTCGCGGGAGCTCGAATAAGGTTAGTGAAACTTTAGCTTCGATTCGACGAGGATTCGACGAGAATTCGTAGAGACGAGACCCGACGAGATAGACGACGCGAGAAGAACGATATTTACGAACGATATTACCGGCAAGTACGATCGATGTACTTTCGTTGTCCTCGCGATTATTCCTCGTTTCTTATCGGTAGATACTCGTGTCGCTAACCTACTCCGCGGATTTTATCCGCTTTTACGGATCTGTCGTTAAAAAGTTTCGCCTAAATGGGTTTAACGGTTGACGACTTTAATCGAATGTGCCTCTTCGAAAAGACGGAGTTTTAAGGATTAACGGAACACGTGTCTTTCATAATAGATTACACATTGCCGCGTAATTGGCCGTGATTCATTCGGAAGTTCCCCTTGTTATGGCGACGATAGCTGTCGTATAAAATATTATAGACGGTATTATTCGTATTATGTGCAAATTAGGGTTGCTCGTTCGAGACGAGCTCGCGAGTCGCGTCTTGCGACGTCGCGCATACCGTATGTACCGAGGTACGTACGTACGTACGTACGTAGGCGGAACTCGGGAGAAAAAGCGAATCGAAGGAGCGAGAATCCGTAAATCCTTCGTTCGAGACCTTGACACCTGTCTCCCGCGCGTTCCGAAGATTCGGAGAAGCGACTTCTTCCTTTGTTCGCTGAAATCCTCTCGACGACGTCAGGACGTAAACGTTTACGTTTCTTTTCTCTTCTTCCGCTCCGTTGAAAATCTTGCTCGTCGTACGTCGAGAATTCCTTCCCCTAGATCCATCGCGGAAGTGCCGCGGATAGATTAGAAACTCTCGTTCGAGAGCTCGGTCTGGATCGAATAGAATAGAGGAGAGAAGTATAAAGGAGACTGCAACCGGTAATTAAATCCGCGCGCGTTCCTTCGCGCCTGCGCGAACCGCGCAACCGCTGCGTAACTTTCTTTTTTCGTTCGACTTCCTTCCTATTATCGTTCTCGGATTATGCACGGCACTCGCGCTTATGCTTTTCCTATATCAACGTTATCCGCAGATTTCCGCATATTTTATAAGTGCTAAAAATGGTAGTTCGCGACGCGAGGCACGTCCATGTAATACGTATTTTTAGACGAAGGAAACGCAGGAGGCTCGCCGTTTTGTAAATTACTTTCCCGTAATTTTATCGCGTAACGAACGCGACGAGCGTCGTTGCTTTACGTACGAGCCCGTCGAGAAGTTTTCGTTTATCGTTTTTCTATTGAGATATCTTCGAGGAAAAAGCCGCGCCTCCTTCGACGTATCCAACCGAATATCTACTTTCTTCTCATATTTTAACCTCGCCTGTACGATATGAAATCGTAATCGTTCCTAATCTCTTTCTTTCTCAACTCTTGGCTTGCATAATAAAAGAGACGCGTATGCTTTTCACGCGCGCGCTTGGTCGAGGATCGAAAGGGCATCGGACGCGTATTTTCCTTCCAAGTACTTACGAGCGTGTATTCGCCGTCGTACGCTCCGATCAAGATCCTCGTAGGATCCTTCGTTTTTATCGTTTAGGCCCGTTTGCGTAATCGCGGTGCGAGTCTTCCGCGTTACATCTTAACGACCGTGCCGCGACTCCAGACGCGGACTTTTACTCCGAACTCGGCGCTGATCGAGCGACGCGCGAAAAATCGATTGCCCACCTAGGTACTCGTCCCTCCGATTTCTTACGATCTTTTACGCTCTCCGTTGCCTTTTCGCCTTTTGCGTCGCCTTATGTAAGGTCTTCCGTTGACGGGTTCCTTAACGATTCAAAGGAAAGAAGAAGAAGAAGAAGAAAAAAAAAAGTAGACGCGCGACGAAGCCAAAAGGAAAAGAACACCGTTCGATCGAAATCCACCTCGAAAAAGCTATAGATACCGTCTATTCGCTATTAGCCTTCAGTACCGTACTTTCCAATCGAGAACGTTTCCCATTGAAGAAGATGGATGAGATTCGAACAAATATGATCGACGCGTTGCGACGAACGTTAAACGTTTACGGTTAACCTCGCGGTTATAACTCGAAACTGGCATGTTTGAACGGTTAATAAGGAACACGTGTTTTTCCAGACTATTAACGTCAAGATGATTAAATACAATGTGCTTGTGAGAAATCTCGCATTCCTTTTCTTTCTCTCTCTCCCTCTCTCTCTCTCTCTCTCTCTCTCTCTCTCTTGATTTGTTCGTGCGAGACTATTATTGACAGACGTCGTACGACCGGTCGAAAATTAAACGTGCTTGTGTCAATCCCGTTGCCGACGAATAATACTTTTTCATTTAGCTTATTGACCGAAAAGAAAACGTATTCGTCCATTTAAACGGAGTTCCGTGTATACTTTGTCACGCCGTATAAATTATTGGTTCCTCGTTCTTCACTGAGCTGCGTAATATAAGCAAAGTCAAGAATCAATACGAAATATTAATGATTATTTATATGACGATTAAAGCCATCGGTACGGGATACAGCGAGCGAGCGAACGATCGATAACAAAACAGTTGATCACACGACCGAAAGAAGCGCAAAGTGACGGGACAACGCGGCTCTCCAGCGTCGTCGTCGAAACAATAGATTTAAAGGTCGCGTCGCGTCCAAAGATCGACTTATTTTTCTACTCCGTCCACGGATCAAAATATTTTCTCACTAGGAACGATCTCGCGATTCGTACGCGCTTGCCTTTGCCGAAGCCATCGTACCGAGTATCTTTTCGAGAAAATAAAGACGTTGAAACGTTTGCAGGTAAAACTATCGGTGAAACGATCTTGACGGATCCGCGAGAACGTATATCGCGAATTAAATGTTATTATACATGCTGCGTGCGGTCTCTCGTGCGTTCGACTTCTTGCATCGTATCTAGATAGTATTTCGACGAACGAAACGAACCAACTTTACCGTCGACTTTCACTCGCCTCTCTAAGACGCATCGTGTCAATTTCTTTTCGCGAATTGCACGTTACAAGGCTGGTCGAACGGTCGACTTGCCGTGGGAAATCATTTCTTTCGTCTTGCACGAGATAAGAAAAAAAATATAGCGACGATAGACCGTGATGTACCGATTAAGACGGAGATCGCTTCGGAGACATTTAACGTTTTCCATTTCGTTGTATCGTTTACTCTCGCATCTCCGAGGAAACGTCAAGTGGGCATTCGAGCTTCGCGTCCGCGTTGCGCGTGGATGCTCTGTCGTCGAGTATAGTAGGATTATCGATTTGATTCTAGGAGCGTATGAAAAGAGTCGCGTGAAAGCGATGAAAAAGAAACGATATCGAAATCAACGAGTACGGTTAGAGAAATAGATATCTCTAGGTTTACGGTTGCGTTCTTTATGGTTACGCTTTTTACGGCTACGCTTTTTACGGCGGCGTTTTACGGCTACGTTTACGGCCACGTTTACGATTACGTTTACGTTTACGTTTACAGATCAATCGGGAAAAGTAGAAATGGTGGAAGTGCTGTTGGAAGCGGGCGGACAGGAAGTGGCAGTCGCCGAAAGCGGCTCGAGAGCTGGTACCCCGACGGAGTACGCGCCAACGGATATGCAATCGTCCGTCGAGAACGTCGAGAAGCTTACGGTCATTCAGGAGTTTTACGACGGCCAAAGTATATTCGTTACCGGCGGCACGGGCTTTCTCGGCAAATTATTAATCGAGAAATTGTTGAGGGGATGTCCCGGTATCAGCTGCATTTATGTTCTGATACGTTCGAAAAAAGGGAAGGACGTTCTTCAGCGCACGGAAGAAATGATCGAAGATCCGGTGAGTCGTCTTCGATCGATCGATCGATTGTTATTTCCGTCTTCGATTTCACGTTAGATTCGACTGTAACAAAAAAAAAATAGTAACAAAACATACAACTCGGTGGATGAGAAGAAGAAAATTCTTCCGTTGAGGTAATAACGCGTGCGCTCTTCTTCAGGTGTTTTCGACGCTGAGAGAGGAGCAACCGAAATTCCGACATCGCATAGTGGCCATCGAGGGCGATTGCATTCTGCCGGATCTCGGTATCTCGATGACCGACAGAGCTACGCTCATGCGCGAGGTCTCTATCGTCTTTCATGTCGCCGCGACCGTAAGATTCAACGAGAAAATAAAATCGGCGACGGCTATCAACGTTCGAAGTCTGAAGGATGCGATAAACTTGTTCAAAGAAATGCCGAAACTAAGGGTACCGACTTTGTTGTCCCGCGTATACGTTTGCCGATGACCACCGGCAGGCTCTTTCGACGAAGAAAGGCCAAGACTTTGATACTCGTTATCTTTGATATCTTTTACAGAGTTTCGTTCACGTATCCACCGCTTTTGCGAATTGCCTCCACAACCCGATCGAGGAGAGGTTTTACGATCCGCCGATAGATTCGGACAAGTTGATCGATTTGATGGATTGCATGGACGAGAAATTGCTCGACGATATTACACCGCAGTACGTTTACCTATCGATCGTTTGCGCGTCTTCTAATTTAAAAAGAGACATCTTTCTGATTTTAGATTACTTGGAACATGGCCAAACACTTACGTTTACACGAAATCGGTCGCCGAGAACGTAGTAAAAAAGCAGGCTGGCTCGATACCGATTGGAATATTTCGTCCAGGAGTTGGTTGGTATTATTCCTATGGACAGTTATTCTTATGGAACAAAAGAATAAATAATTCGTGTCGATTAACGAAAAATAATATTCCCAGTGATATCTACGTATCAGGAACCCATTCCAGGATGGATCGATAATATGTACGGACCAATAGGAATTGCAGCAGGCGCTGGAATGGGACTGATACGATCTCATCATTGCGATGGATCGATAAAAGCGAACTTGGTACCCGGAGATTTGACGATCAATGCGCTAATCGCTAGCGCCTGGGACGTTGCCAATAATCGAAGGTATCGTTCGATCGATCGATTTCCTTTGCTCGGAAAATTTTACTCGGAAATTACGCGATCGAATCGAATAAAGATTAGAAAACAAGAAAAGATTAGTAAGTCGCCCAACTTACTCTTACACGCGATATTTCAGATCCAACGAAGATACTCCCATTTATAATTACGTGTCTAAGGACAATCCAATCACTTACGACGAATTGAAAGACATGTCTGCCAAGTACGGACTATTGGTACCGACTAAGGAATCGATTTGGTATTATAGCTTCAGAAATACAAAGTATCGTCTGGTCCATCTCTTTTACGTCTACTTTTTACATCTATTACCGGCTCTCGTAATCGATACGGTCGCATTGTGCATGGGCAAGCAACCGAGGTAAATCTTTTATCTTCTTTTCTAAAGGAAATGTATATTAGGACGAAATGAAAGGAAACGGCCAAAAAATTTCATGCGAGTCTTCCTGTGTTCAAGGTTACTCAAGATATACAATAAAATTCACAAATTTATGGACGTACTCAGTCACTTCTCTACAACCGAATGGAAATTTACGAATGAAAGATTGAACGAACTGACGAGGAAGTTAACGAGCGAAGATCGTAAACTGTTCTTTTGCGATATGAAAGAAGTCGTTTGGGATACCTACTTTCAAAGCTATCTGCGAGGAATAAGAATATATATCTTGAAGGATCCCATTGAAACTGTTCCACAAGCTCGTATTAAATGGCAAAGGTATCTTTTTCTTTTTTTCTTTTTTCTTTGCGTTCATCCTTTTTCATCGCTCTTCCATCGTTAACGATCGCTTTTGAATTTTCAAGGCTTTACTGGATGCATCAAACATTGAAACTTGTTGTCGCCTGCGTCTTTCTTATCATCACGTGGACTATGATTTCCAGAGTGCTTGTAACATTCGGATACGCATAAAAGAAGCGAGGTGGCCAAATTCCGGTGGCCGTACAAGAAAAAAGAATAATCATAATGTATGCTTTCGCCAAAGTACGAATCAAAGATTTCACGTATTTAAGGGATCTCTCATTAATGGGGCTGGGCGGGGCGATGGGTGAAAGATACGACGTTCGCGATTTTCGTCCGCGAAACCTCGAACGGACGTATTGCGATTTGTCATTTATCAAGCCACATGTTATTTCAAGAAAAGTATGCTTATTTTTGTATTTTCATTACGAAGTAGTTAACGGCGAACGATTGTTATTCTCGCACTTGACAGTGACAATAAATTACAGGCCGTAGGTCCATCTGAAAAAATATTTCAAATGGACTCTTAATCCGTAAGACCGTTGCTATTGAAATGATCGAAGTAAAAAATTTGCGACGAGAGTTGAAAAAGAAATGATGCTCCTTGACTAAATATCGATTTTCATTGGAACAATAAATTTTCGAGATAAAGTATCGAATCTAGTCCTTTTAATATGCGATACGGTATGTTCGATATACGGAAACAAACGTTTGTATAATATATTATGTCGATCGACGGGCTAGTCGTTTTTGTAATTTTTTTGCCAGCGTAAAAGGGTCGGAGAAAAAAGCGTCTAAAGTTTAGAAATATGTTTCTACGAGTATTAAGTGAATTTAATATATTTACAATTAATCTAAGGTACCAGCCCCAGGATAGGATCCCTCCGAAAACCTCGAATTCCTACATTGCACGAAGTTAGGATGGCGCCTGGAACGAATATCCAAAATTCGAAAGTGTTGAGTTATTCGTTCGTCGCTATGTAAATCTATAATACGATAGAAACGACGTTATTCCGAGCAAAAAAATTCGTATATTCGATTAGTCGTATTGAATCGATAGGTTCTTCGTTTTCTTTTTTAAATTTGCCATTGGAAATGTCTGGCTGCTTACTTACCAAGTCAATTTATCGAATCTGATTATTGTCAATGTAATCTCATCTAGGCGTTCATGCTTTGTGAGAAAATTAGACAACAACGATAAATCAATCAATCGAGAATAGAAGGAAGATACAACAAAAAATAATTAATGCATCGTGCGTCGCTACTTTTTTCTTCTCCCTCTCTCTCTCTCTCTCTCTCTCTCTCTCTCTCTCTTTTATCTTCTCTTTTTTTGATAATGAGTCGATAGTCCGAGCATTAATGATACATGCTCAAGGTAATGTACATTCTTTCTATACGTTAAATTATATAATATATTTAACAGGAAGTTATAAATTTTCTTAACGCAACATATTTATGTATGTATTCGAAATAAAGAAAAGTTTGAGCAATAGGCAAAACGCTCGTTTCTGTTTTTACCCGAAACTCGTTTCAACTTTCCGAACATTATTATAATTTCAATTATGTGATATCTACGTACAGCTTGCGAATAAATATATATTTTTCGCAATTTAAAGAATAAAAGAAAGAATCAATGCAATAGTGTGGAAAAGCGAATATTAAGATTAAGAAGTAATATTCGATAGAGATCGAAGCTGAAAACTTATCGAACTTCGTATTATTTAAGGTGCGTTTTTGCTACACGTACACGACAAGTAGACAGGTTTGTTATAAATAAGTTCAGGCGCGACGATAACAGAGATCCTTCCTGTCATTTGCCGGTTACTACAATGAATTATTAAATTATATGAAGGTGATTGATAGGAATACGAAAAATAAATAGATAATGAAGAGAACTTTTTGTGTCTTTTCTTTAGAATTTTTTTTTTTTTTTTAATTTGAACGAATGAAACTATAAAAAAAAGAGACGACAACTACTTAAATTATCACTTGTAGTTAAAATAGACGATTCTGTGAATTAATTGCTATCGTAAACTTATTGACGTGCGTCATAAACGTTAATAATTTTTTGTAGGCAATATATCACGCTCGCGCGCGTGAATGTGCATGTGCGTGTGCGATATTGTTAGTGTTCGCAAGTCTCTTTCGTATCGATTCTATTATTTGTTAAAAATAATCTTTACGATATTTCTCTCTTTCATCAATCTAATTAACAAGTCCGTTTTATTTGTGATAACATGTTTGCGTATTTTATTATCAAGTCTGTCACACTATCCCATTACAATGGCCGCATAGTCGGGAGACGACTATACGCGAGAACAATGAATCGATTTGTTAAAAAAATTCATTCCCAAACCTATAGAATTTCGAAAGAATGTAATATTTTACGACGAGAGCAAGTTCAATATTTGAGAATGCTCGATGGTCGTGCAAAGATATAAGAAAAACCGGACGTAAAAATCTTAGAGACCTTCGTTCATTTGTCAAATATGGCGGTGTCGATATTACGGTATCGGGATTTATAAGTTATTATGCCGTAGACAAATCGTGTATAATAATGTTATTTCTTTCAACAAATGTTCGTAATCTTTAGGTAGAAAAAAGAATGGTGCTTTGTCACGTTTACAGACTCCAACAACCCTCGAAAATCGCCGTTGGCAAGCAGAGCGATAACCGGAATGTCGGTCGGATTGATTAGAACGTGTTACAATTGAACATAGCTAAGATTGACGAGTAAGAGTAAAATAATAATATTTACGCGTACGTATATATTATTCGGCCTGCACGTTTGAGAGCAGAAAAAAACTCCAAAATGCGAACTTTTCAGGAAAATTGGAATAGCGCACGACGAGTCGATGAAAACCGTTAAATTCGAATAAATTCGAAAGAACGAAATTCGAATTTAAATTATTCAAGACCATTCTGTGTCTCGGTACAAGTGGTCTTGAAGTGGACAAAAATGTCGCCGGTAGGATAAATAGAATCGTGCGTAGATCGAAGCGACCTTGGCGAATAAATCAGTATCTCGGTTCATTATATAGCTATAAATGCGAACGTATAAAGAAAAATTGTTGTTGTACGCTCCAAGACGTATATACGTACATACGTATATACACATACTTCCCAGTTTATTTGCAACATAATGTCGTTCCATTAGCACAAACGTAAATAACAAGACAGCGTGTCCTAAAGGAGATGCGCGTGTACCAAATCAAAATTATTTTCCATTTTAGATCAATCGTACAATATGGATATCACAACTGTATGGATTTGCTATTGAAATTTGTTAATCAAAAAACAAATATCAAAAACATACGCTATCGCACTTCGATGCCTACGACGATCAATAAATTTGTCTTTAACTTCCTTTGCTTATCTTATATTTCACGTCTTACCAGGAATTCTGATAATGGACTTTGTTTGACCGTTCATCGGTCAAAAACCAAGGTAAAAAAACAAGTCAGATTTTTTCTAACAGGTATTCGCTAATAACTATAGATCTTACAAACTAGAAGTCTTACTATTCGGATGTTCGAGTATCCGAATGTAGTAGTACTCCGTTTAGATCTTTTATCTTTTATCATGACGTTAAATGTAAAGCTCTCTCCTAATTTGGATTCATCGAATAAAGAAAGCGAATTTATTAATTAAATTAGTCGAAACAAGAAACGCGGAAGGAGTGATATTTTACTTAGAAGAGATTTTTTTCGTCGCTCCGATGCACGTAGACGTAGAAATTCGCAGATCACCGTTTCGAATGTGCGATCGATCGTTTTTCCCTTGTATCGCTCGCAAGCACGTGTCCTTATCGACCACTCGATCGCGAATTAAGAGTGTATTTCAATATTCGAAATTATTTTTATTCGGGTATTCGGATTAAAAAGTAAACGAACCGACTCAAGGTCGCGATAGAGGTATCGACGAAATTGACGGTAGAGAAAAGGACGTGTTACGAATAAAATATTGCTCGAGCAGATTAAAGTATGCGCGTCATATATGCTGGCTGTCGTGCCAGTGACAAAAAAATTAGGGCTGTTTGTATCTTCAAACCAGGTAGGTCATGTTACTCCATTGATCAAACACACATGTCGCGATGACATTAAATGTTTAACAACTTCGCAGTGGCCTTTATAAAGGCGTCTATTCGAGGTAATATATCGGAGGTGAGTAAACAGTGCCAAAAATATAGGTATTGTTGTTGAAAATGAGCTCTACTGACAGAGATCCATTCAATATGTCTCATTCGTTATTCCTAACGAATTCCTTTGGAATTAATTTAAATTAATTAAGTCGCCAATTCTGGAAAATGTAATACGCGGTATTAGTATCTCTATTCGAACGGTTACAGTGTCTAAGTATGCAGTCCATGTTAATAATTGTTTCGTTAAGTCAGGTTTCGACCGGAATTATGATGTCATAAAGGTGACACAACAGGTCGATAGAGAAAGTTCCAACTCTTGAAGTATCGTTCGTAGACCGCGAGTAAACCAAAGGATGCCGAATTAGTTTCTTTCTTTTTCCCTGTCTCGTTAATAATTCTGAATAGGTTCCATCGATCCAGCGAATAGCTTTGTTCGACAAAAAATGTACATACGATTGAGTCAGCCATTTGCGTGGAACAATCCTTACACATTTTTCTCGTTCTAGACTGACGAAGAAAGAAGAGAGATGATTTTAAAGTAACGGTCTTTAGTTACGATCTTCGGAACTGGGAGTCACGAGAAAAGAGTTAAATACGCCCGTACTTTTTAATTTCTAACCACGTGTCGAATTGCGACAAAAAAAAAAGAAAAGAAAAAATGCATTAATTTGGAGACATTTGGAATTTTTGTATTAGATATTTTTTCACTTACATTTAAATTACTCGTACAAGCTATGCCGTACTAATTTTTCCGAAATGGATTCCGCGACATTTGGAATGTTTATGCTCGTTCAGCTTCTTACGTATCAACGACATAAATCGTAAGTCTCGGTTCGTTTCATCGTTCGAGACACTTTGCTCGTACGTACTTGGGTATATAATTTGACGTCGGTAAGACAAGCTTTCCGTTTTCAGCGAACTCATCCAATCGCGTAGGAAAAATCGCGTATATAGAAACGTTTTTGCGCGCGTATTTAAAGTGCGAGAATAAATGGAAAAAATTGGATAACAATATAAGGAAGATGAGGAGGAGGAGAAGCAGGTCGCTTAAACGAGCATCTTGACCCTCATTCGCCTTTGAAATGTCACTCGAGTTGTCGACTAGAATTCAAGGTTTCGTGCTCTAACTTGTTGACTAAGATAAAAAGACGAAAAATCTTAAAGAGATGAAGAGTCGTCCCCGTCGTACGTGACTCTTACGTGAACTTTACGGCAAGTAAGTGAGAAAGAAAGCGTGTGTGGGTGGGGTGGGGAGGAGAGAGAGAGAGAGAGAGAGAGAGGAGAAAGGGAAGGGGAGTCTGAAAGCTCGAAAGTGGGAACACGCGGTGTTGAGATTAATGAGATCAAAAGTCGATAGAGTCGATCTTCGTCTTCCATTGGAGAAGGCGCAGGAAAAGAGGAGACCAAGAAGAAGAAAAATATATAATCGGGGGATGAGTCAAAGATCACAAACCGATGTTTGAATTTGATACACCGTTCAGTTTTCCTCGAAACTTGGTACCGTACTCGTATTCGCCTCCTGCTACCTTTCTTCGATATCATTGGACTTGAATCAGGACAAGGAATCGTATCAAGTTAGTGACTTTTCTAATTCTATAAGTTCTCTCTTTCTTTTCCGTTCCTCCTTCCTTTTCTCTCGTTTCTTTGGACAAAGGAGAAAAAAGTTTGATTTTACGACGTGGAAAACAGCGTGGAAGTGAGAAAAAAGGACAAAGGTGTTTTCTTATTTTGAAAAGTCATCGGTGAAAAAGACGACGCGTTGCACATTCCTCGCGCGAAAAAGTATCACACGCGAGCGCGTTGCGTCCGTTCTCCTCGCTCGTCACTTTGTTTGCTTTTGTTTTAAGGTCGCGCGGTTCGTTGCGATCAAATGTAGACCAACGTTCAGCCGTCTTGAAACGATCGCATAAATCCGCGGGTGAGTATTTAGCCGCTAGCCCAGAACGTCCAAACTACGACATTGAAAAATTCTTTTAAATCTTCCATCTGGATACGTCGTTTAAATCTTGATACGCAACGTCAAAGAAAAATCGATTTGTTTCGAATCGTACGCGCATCCTAGGGAATGAAGATCGACGTCGATTACAGCTCGCGCCTGTTCCGCGTCCGTATTGTGCCTATCGGAGACGAATGTGCTTTACGAGTGTAGGGAAAAGTAGCGCGTTCTGTTGAAAATGCAGAAAAAATTGTTTGCGCAATTAGAGCCCGGGTCGGGTCACCGAATGGGCAACCGAGCAGGTAGAACCACCTAGAGGTTCGCTTTACGACATCCGTCGTACGACGGCAACACTTTCACGATGCATTTACGATTCATAAGTCGCACGTAGAGAGTAAGTCGATCGAATTTTCAATCGATGTCTCGACCGATCCAAAGAGTCGTCGATCCTTGCATAATATTCGTGCGGACGCATATCAACG
The DNA here is from genome assembly GCF_905475345.1 of Vespula vulgaris. Taxonomy (NCBI): domain Eukaryota; kingdom Metazoa; phylum Arthropoda; class Insecta; order Hymenoptera; family Vespidae; genus Vespula; species Vespula vulgaris. The sequence continues at coordinate 8,418,162 of NC_066594.1, forward strand.
CGCTCAGCTACTCCTTTAATTGATTATTCTCCGTTTCTTTTCCATAACGTTTACCATAATATTTACTTTTATTACTTATCCGCTTGATCGCGATCAAGCGTCTAGTGTTTGGTCGTTCGAAGCAAAAATATATCCGTTAGTTTCGTTTCTAAATAACGGTAACGCGCGTAACTGTACATCGAATCTCGTCGAACGTGTCGAGCTACGACGACGCGTTCAAAGGCTTCGTCGAGAGATCTCTCAGGGCTGGCTTTCCACGCGCCCTTGACACGGAGACCAACATTTCAATCGATTGCGCAGCAGATTGCAATCTTACGCGATGTCTTCTTCGGGAGAAAAGGCAGAAAATGAGAATAAGAAGGAAGGAGTCGAACGTTCCTCGTATACGTTGGAAATCGTTACGACCGTTGCTTTAAGGGTACCGCGTTGATTGGAATTAAAGTCATCGCTAAAAAAATCCTCTCGTCGAAAATTTCCAAGCATTTGAAACATAAAAATCGATGTATCTTTATTTGCGTAACTTCATCTTCCCAAAAGAAATTTACATGGCAAATGTGATATAATCTTATCTCTTATTCGTTCCTCCAGTAGCGCTAATGTATTCGATGTTTGAGGAGGAAGAAAAAAAATTACATTATTAATTCTTTTTGTCAATCTTCGACTTCCTCTTGCGAGACTCTTGAAATATTCGCACGTTCATTTATAATCAACGCGTCTAACGTCATATCTTGATATCGCCTAAAGCGATAAAGAGATTTCGTACATGTTTGTGTTTTTCTTCTTCTTTTATTATTATTATTTTCGTTATTATTGTCATCATCATTTTTTTGTACATACAGAAAAAAATGAGCACGAAACTGACTGATTTGGGAGAAACGAATAACAATAACATCTCGGACCTCGCGTTCGACGAAAACGAACGGCGCGGGACACCTATTCAAGAATTTTACGCGGGACAGAAGATCTTTATAACGGGTATCGCTTCGACGAAAATAAATAAGAATGTTCCGACGAAACTCTCTTTGCCCTTTGCTTTTTCCTCTTTATCGCATTCTTTTTTCCTTCAGGTGGAACAGGCTTTTTAGGAAAAGTCTTGATAGAGAAACTTTTGCAAAGCTGCCCTCACGTTGCTCGTCTTTACCTACTGACGCGACCAAAAAAGGGAAAAAATGCGCAAGCTCGGATAGAGGAGCTATTTCAGGATCGCGTAAGTGCAATCGATCGAGCGTTGAACCTTTCGCGATACGACGAGAAGGTACGTATGTCTAAAGGCTCGAAAACGCATTTCAGGTGTTCGATCGAATAAAGAGAGAGGTGCCGAAGTTTCGGGACAAGGTCGTGGCCATATGCGGGGATTGTAGCGTCGAGGAGCTAGGAATTTCGGCCGAAGATCGTAGAACACTCATAAACGAGGTGAACGTCCTGGATAAAACTTTTCGTTTATTATATGATATACGGAACGACGAGGCAAATCCGTTATTCTCATTTCACTATTTTCATTCGACGATGTCAGGTGTCGGTGGTCTTTCACGTGGCGGCGACGGTTCGATTCAACGAGAAACTGAAGCTCGCATCCGCCATAAACGTTCGGAGTACCAATGATCTATTGGAACTGTGCAAATCCATGCCGAAACTGAAGGTAATATTCGTTATCTTTTTCTTTCTTACACCGTCGCGCATTTTCTCTTTTGACAAATATTCGCTAACTCTCCGTAGAGCGCTTTCACGTGCGTCCGCGCGTGTCTTTCTCAAAAGTATTATTATTTGAGCGCGTCGCGTACGCAACGTCGCCGTGCGACTACTTATACGCTCGTCGACGCAACGTTCAAACTTGAGAGGAACAAATTGAATGCAAATGAGGAGCAAGCTGACAGCAAATATTATTCGCTGTTTCTTTTTTTCTTCTCGTTTCTTTTTTCCCCCCTTTGCCTCTTTCCTCTTGATCCAGCGCGCTTGATACGACGATCGAGGAAAAAATGAAAATGAATATTTTGCAGGCGTTGGTTCACGTGTCGACGGCCTACGCGAATTGCTTCGAAAAACGAGTCGAGGAACGCTTCTACGCGTATTCCATTCATCACGAGGAACTGATAAGATCAACGAACGAATTGTCGGAAGAAGAACTAGAGAATAAGTTTCAGTGGTAAGAGGGATATCGCGTTGCTACTAATCTCTGTATCGCAATATTTTGATGTGACATTTCTGTCGCGTCCGTAGTATCAAAAAGACATGGCCAAACACGTACACGTTCACAAAGGCTATGGCGGAAAGTCTCATAAGAGAGAAACACGGGAATCTACCGATAGGAATAATTCGACCTGCTATAGGTAAGCAAAGGATACCTATTACGCTTGCTCGTAAACCAACAACGTGCTTACAAATCGGTCACCCTTTGTCGCGACGTATCCATATTTTGTTTTTCTCCTTTCAAACGAAGTACCCTTTTGTTTTCTAAAATGGCAGAGTTAAAAATCTGAAGCATGAAAAAAAAGAAAAAGTTAATTAATAAGCGGGGAAAAAATGTGCTTGGCGATCGCCATGTACCTCGTTACCGGGACCGTCTCCTTCCTATGGCAAATCGCAATGGCCATCGGTATCTTTCTTCTCACGCTTCTCGGCAGAAGTATCCTGTTCATCTGCGCCCTTATCTATACGGTCGCGCATCCTAAGAAACAAATCGTTTGTTACACCGCGCCCTTCGAAACCATGTATCCCGAGGATTATCCCGATTTCGAGGAGGATCTGGCCACTATGAGTAGAATGTCGCTCGAATCTTTAACGCCGTCGCGAACGCCAAAATCGATGTCGTCCACTCCTCTGAGACGAGCCTTTCGTAAAACTCGATACAAATACAAACCGCAAATCAGATACCGAAATAATCGATATCTATGACTTTCTTCGAAATTAATCGTGATGCTTCCAATCCCGTGACGGGAGCTTCCCCCAGGGAACGAAACGCGATCTCGAAGATCCTTCGTTGATTAAATTTCAATGAATATCAAGAACGAATATGTGTGTGTATGTTGTTGTTGTCGTTGATCGCAGTGATATCGACGGCGTACGAACCTATCAAAGGATGGCTCGACAACGTCTACGGACCGAACGGGATTGCCGCTGCCGTTTCGAGCGGTATTTTAAGGGTGATGCAGTGCGATCCCAACAGTATCGCCGATATAATACCCGTTGATATCACCGTAAATGCCTTGATCGCATCCGCGTGGGACATTTATACGCAAACAAATAGGTAAATAAATAATACATATCCACGTATCGATCCTATTTCTCGTCTTTGCGCGCATATAATTACGAGTAATGACGATTTCAGGAGAGGAAATGACATGCTCATTTATAACGTCGTAGCATCGGTGGACGCACCTCTGACGTGGCTCGACTATAATAAAATGACTTATCCTCATGTCGCTCGCTATCCACCGAGCTCTATACTGTGGTATCCAACCCTCACGCTGACCAAATATAAGTCGCTCTACAAGTTTTTGTCTATATTCCTTCACCTAATACCCGCGATTCTCGTGGATACAGCGCTGATCTGCATCGGCCAGAAGCCAAGGTACAGCGAACGCCTCCTCCTTTTTCTTCTTGATTAAAGACGATCGTCAAGGATATCGTTCGAATGATTTACAGAATGCGGAATATAATAGGAAAAATTACCAACTTTTGCGATGTCATAGCGTTCTTCAGCACCGGAAATTGGATATTTATCAACAACAACGTACAAAACATGTGGCAAAGATTAAATTCGAAGGATCAACAACTTTTTAAATTTAGTATGGCCAATTTCGATTGGAAGATGTATTTACAGGATTATGTCAAGGGAATACGCCTTTATATATTTAAGGACGAGCTAGATAATTTAGAGAGCAGCAAATTGAAGTGGAAAAGGTAAATCTACTGCGTTGCAGTACTCGAGCTCGGTTTGCAAGATATAAAAGATATATTTATTGATAATATTTCTTTCTTTTTTTAACTAGTATACAAATCTTGGAACATTTATCTTCTTTTTAATCATTTTACGTTACAGGTTATACTGGATGCATCAAATTTTGAAAACATTCATCTTTGTAGGCAGCACTTGGACGATTTGGAAAATATTTGATAAAATATTTTCTTAACTCGAGCACGCACGTCCGATTGCGTGCGTTTTCACATGGTCATGGATAAGCGCGCGATTTAGGTTTATAATTTCCCATATAAATAGTTCTTTTAAAGAATGCCAAAGTGAAAATATACGAAAATGCAAATAAAATATATATCGTAATTATTAAAACGCTTTAATCGTAATCTGTAACCGTATCATCGCGCACGACTACTGCGCACGACTCTTGCTCGATCTCGATCAAAAATATATTTATACTACTCTGGCAAAACATGGAAATTTTTGTAAATATACGTATTTATAAAAATCTGTCGAAATACTTACAATGTTTCACGTATAATACATATTTTAAGCTATGATTTTATATCACTATCGGCACAACAGTACCGATCGTGCTACGATATTAACTGCTTACACTTTACAACGCGATACTATATATATATATGTATATATTTGGACGGAATCGATGTTTGAGCTTCAATGAGAGTTTGAATGCATGAACGATGCATTCGGTCAAAAGCATATACGACTTCTTACTTCTTACGTTAATACGGCTGACATCAATTGACTGGCATTGTCGATACCGTGCTATGCGGTGTTGTAGGTCTAGAACCAGCGATAGAATGTGTCGTCGATGCGTTCAAAGATTGCATAGTACCGATCTGAAACGAAACGGACATTTTTCATTTATCGCTTGGTCGGACTCATCCCGAAAATTCTGAAATTGTTCTTACCCTCAAGTGTGCCAAATCTTCTAATCTAGTGAGGTCACTTAGTTCGATATATAGGGAATATACGATTAACCATCCGTAGACGGAAAATGAAATAAATAATATCCACAATAAACATATTATGATATTGTACGCAAATATCAAATCGTTCACGATACTGAAGAACAGGAAAGCGAAGAGACGGAATACGGTAAATGCGGCAAAACTGTACAACCACGGTATCATCCTCTTTTCGTACTCCTTACGTAATGCGGTAATAAGCATCGATGAAGTAATAAAAACGACTACTCCGCTCATAATGGAGAATAATGCAAAAACTATAAGAGCGTTACGAACTGAAACAAAGACACCTCGTTAATGAATTTCATGAATATTCGAAAGATCCTTACGTAGGAAAATGTCAAATGGTTCGATAATGTCACAACGTACCGTGTTGATTGCCGATATAAACAAATTCGTACGATATGATGTAATATCCGTAATGAGTGGAACCAGGCGTAGCTTGAGAAAGGCAATAGATATCGAATATCGCCGTACATACGGTGAAAAATGACAAACACTGCGGGAAGACGTCAAATCCGTTATGGCAAATATAAATGTAATATCGCGAGTAAAGTCAATTTCGTCGTTGAGTAAATACCAATGCGAATACTGCTACCAGCATAGCTCCCCTTTGGATGTCTAATATATAAGCGTGCTTTAATATCGGTTTTTGATACCAAGGTATTTTAACGCTTCGCACAGATCTGGAGGATCTGAGATTCGCGCTACTCCTGGACGTAACGTGAGAATAAACCGAGGGCGTTCCCATACTCGGTGATCTTTTTCCATAATTCATTGTTTCTTTATCTCCTATAAAAATATAGAATAAAGTGCAGTTTATAAATTCATATCTACGTAAAATCGTTCTACGAATTTACTAAATATTTCCAACGATAATACGGCTGTACGAAGTATACGAGAAATAGTCGGCGAGACTTACCGTTCAAACTTTTTCGATGAAACTTTAATTATCGTTGATAACAATTATTGCGCGACGAAAGAAAAACACAAGTCTGCGCGTAACTCCATGCACACCCTCGCATAGGACACGCCTCGCGTCACACGTAAATTCGTACGGATCGTAATGGAATGTTTACAGTCGCTGAATTTAGGGCGTTAATCCGCAGCGACATCTGTAGCGTCTAGTGATTAAACTGAATCACTGCTCGGTGTTATTCATTTTTATTTTTTCACCGTTGGTTGACCTGTAACGTTAGTTTGAACGTTTGAATACCCTGCACCGTACAATGATAGATTTGAAATATCAGTTATACGAGAAGCAGAGAGTGTCGTTTCGCGAGAGGCAAGTCGAACGAGCGTCGCTTCCTCTTTCGAGTTTTATGAATTTGTGATTTCGATATTTTTATTTAATAGAATCAAGTACAATTCTCAGATCTATCCTATAAAAGGTTTCCAATCGTTTGCGAACGATCACAGGTATTTATTTAACGTCATTCGTTGCATTCGATCGTTACATCGTGTCCTCGGAGTCAATCGATTAACAAATATTCTTTTTACAGTGTTAATTAATATCGAAGCTTCCCGATATATGCACGCTTTGCTTTCATTTCAGACAATTAAGCGATAAAGGTGAACGATATTGCTTTAGCATGGCCTTGATGCTCCAAAATTTAAAATTATCTTCGAACATTCCTCCGGAATATACGGAAAATGCGCAAAACACGTTGTACAAAATGCAAGAGCATATTGAAGGACGTGGTCATAAGTACGGCGTAAAAGTTTCATAAAAAATTAATGCGCCGAAATAAGGAAATGTTTTGACTTCATTCTCTCCACCTTGCAGATATCAATGGAGCCTGAATGATTTTGAGATTGGGGCTCCTCTAGGACGTGGAAAGTTCGGTCGCGTCTATCTTGCCAGAGAAAAGACTACTCGTTATATGATAGCCTTAAAAACTCTTTATAAGATCGAACTGATAAAAGGTCGCGTTGAGAAACAAGTCATGCGCGAGATTGAGATACAGTCGCATTTACGGTAATTTGATAAATTTAAAACTTTCAGCTTTCTCCTGTGAATTATCTTTAAAGCATTTTTCCTTTTTTACAGGCATCCCCACATTCTTCAATTATTAACTTATTTCCATGACCACAAACGAATTTATTTAGTATTAGAATTTGCCGCAAGAGGAGAACTTTATAAGGAGTTAAAGCGTCAACCAGGAGAAAGATTTAACGAACATCTGTACGCATTTTCGATAGTTTTCGTTTAGGCTATTACGACGGACGCTTTCTTTACTTTCTTATTTCTTTTTAGCTCGGCCAAATATACGTATCAAGTAGCCGATGCTTTGGAATATTGCCACAAAAATAATGTAATCCATAGAGATATAAAACCTGAAAATTTATTGCTTACGTATAACGGTGACGTAAAATTAGCAGATTTTGGATGGTCAGTTCATGCACCTTCGTCAAAGTAAGTTTAAAAGATATCGAGCGTTTACTTGCCATTTCCACGATACGTAACTTTTGTCGTAGCTCGTAGAGATTAAAATTTATGTATTCATCGTCAAATATATTATCGTAGACGAACTACGTTATGTGGAACATTAGATTATTTACCGCCGGAGATGGTAACTGGACAAACGTACGATGTATACGTCGATCATTGGTGCCTCGGAATACTCTGTTACGAATTTCTAGTCGGCAGACCACCATTCCTCAGCGATTCTCAACAAGAAACATATGTTAAGATAAAAACTTTGAATATACAATGGCCGGAACAAATTACGCCCGGTGCCAAAGATCTTATTTCAAAGGTAACATTTCATTCAAGGGATTGAACTAATTGCCAGTAAAAACATTTTATTTGCAATTTCTTTTGTAATAATTTCAGCTAATCAAAAGGAAAGGTTCTGAAAGAATATCACTGGCAGCTGTAAAGAAACATTTTTGGATACAAGAACATAAGAATAATCCAAAATGATATCGTACAAACGTTGCGTGTATATAAAGTAATATAATCGTATTTAAAGTAGCCTCGTGGCTCGCTCGATCGATAGTTGCTCGTTGTATTCCATTTTGTATGAATGCGTAATTATTTTTATACGTATGACCAAATATATCAACAAATTTAAGATAACGGAAAATAATGCTTCAAGATTTTATATATACGTACATATATATAAACTTTATATATGCATATATACACAGGAGCGCTCGGAAAACTAATCGTAAAAGTAATAAAACTCTAAGGATACATTTTTATTTGGTGAATGCGTGTATGACGTGTGTATATACATACATATCCTCTTGTATAAAATCGTAGACGCGATGCGATACGACGTTATATATAAATTTATATATTTATAATCCCTCTCGAAAAAAGAGAGGTAGAGGAAGAATTAAATTATACGATTTTTTATGGCCAATTTAAATTGATGCCTGTAACATCTAACGCGACAATGTCTACTTCCGTATTCAATAGATCGCATAAACTTGGCTTCGTTCGTCCAAAATCTCCATGAACGAATTCTTTGACATAAGTACCTGCTTGTGTTTTTACATCCAATACAAAAAAAGTATTGTCGTCGGTGGGTGCGTTTGGTAAATTTTTTAATTCTTGTGGTTTTGCCCATCGAGCGCGCATATCGTATATGAAACGCACACGGGGAGTCAACGGACGTCTGTGCAGAACTCTGATCGGTGTCTTTTGAATTATTTTTACGTTTTTTAATTTATTTAAAGCTTCAAGGCATGATTTGTCTTGCGGTGCTTTGCGACATACGCAAAGTGCTCGATAAAATTTTGTTTTAACATTTTCACCTTCTTTTAATTTTTTTAAATCGTCCCTGGAAGTAGATCACGTAAGATATACAAGAGAATATATATGTATGTACATATATAAAACGTGTCACATTTATCGAGCCACTTACCTATTTAGTAACTTCAAATTAGTCGTTACTTTCACTTGCGTAGAACTATCATTGATGATAGTAACTAAATTTGATAAAAGTTCAGAAGTTATCTTCGTAATTCGAGGATTTATTAATTCGACCGCAAACGGTCTGCCAGAATGTATGTTTCTTACGTCGACGTCTTCTCTTCCAGAAGATAAAAATTTGATTGCTACGAAAAAGAATAACGTGCGTATATATAGTGCGTTACTTAAATCATATATTCCCATATTTTTTGAATCAAACTATCAAATTACATTCGGCTTTAACAGCTTTGGCAATCGGTTCGCACAATATGTCTTGCACGGATGTTTCCATTTTTTTTTCACCATTGATGAACCAAGGTGTTTGACTGAGCTGTCGCGAAAGCTTGTTATAGCGTCCTAATAAAAGAACAATACAGTTACGTACATGACGCTCGATTTCTTTTTAAGAAGAAGATCGTTAATAATTATCACCTCCTATGAAAATACTACTGTGAGAACACAAAACGTTCCCAATATTTATAAAAGAATCTGGTTGAGTCGGCGGAAATAGATAATACTTTTCAAATATTTCGTCCGTTGTACTGGACATCACAGATTCAATGTGTTTTCTACTGTATTTATTGTTGTCGTACTTTCTTTTTTTTTCTGAACATTTGTTACGATTATTTCCCAATTTGTCTAATCTGGAAAAATATGAAAATATATTTGTGGATCAAGTATTTTAAATGATAGTATAAATATAGCAACACCGAATGGTACCAAAAAAAATCTAACGTACAATGCGCAACATTCGTTTTCGTCGCATGCATATACGAAACAAATTTCTAGTAAAAACGGAGAGGGCTTTGTTAAATCTGGACGTTTTCCTATGGTATCTTCCAATCTAGGAAGCGCAATCCATTTCCATACGTCTTTAACATTAAGGGTTTTGTACTTGAGATTACTAAAGTCCGATTTGGTTAGGTCAAACTTTTTGGCGATATAAATGTGCAACGACCTTTCTCTGAGACACAAGGATATCGGTACGGTTAAAGCGCAAGTAAAGGTCGAACAATCGTAGTTTTGCTTCTTCACTTCTTGTACTATCTGGAAAAAATATAGACGTCGTGCGTATGCATATATATATATATATATATATATAGATATTTGTGATACTAAAATATACTACATAAAATTTCTAATATTCTTGTTAAAAAAGAATAAACGGTAAATATTTACCATCGACTTACTCTTTCTATTACACTTTCTTCCACTTTAGGTTGAAGAATGCCTAAACATGCGATACAAGGAAGGACTTCCTCCTTGGCGTATAGTTTGTTTACTTCCGAATATTGTACCTGATAAATCGTACGTGACAAAAGTGAGATCGTATTCGACGATCGTCGATATATGAAATATGAAACAAACAACATACAAGGTGTTCCAATTCGGCAAGATCTTGATAATACTTAACGTTTCTGCATCCGGTGAAGCGTAAACAACATCTCAAACAACATCCTTCTAACCTCAATAAATCGAAGATTCTCCTTTCTTCTTCCGTTAGAACGAAAGTCATTGGTGATATCAATGAATTCTTTTTCAATCTTAAATGTAACAGCAATGCTTCGAAGTATCAATATTTTGTTCTCTTTTTGCGTATCGAATCTTTCAAAGAGAGTCGTTTTATTATCACTTTATAAACGATATTTTCATTTTACCACTTTACATAGAAATTCCGAATCGATATAAATTCGCACTAATCTTTACAAGTGCCTTCGAGTATATTTCGATACACCTTGTAGAATGTAAAGCCTACCACACACGACGCCCTCGTTCGAACGAAGATTCGAATGAGATCCGAAAAGATCGATTACGTTATGATAAATACGCGTAATCGACGAACAAGTCCAAATAAACGAAAGAATAAAATTTATTTTATATCATTTGCATTCCTCTAAAGTACAACATTAATGCAACGTTCCGAAGCATGCGAACCGTTCTAAACGTTCCAACAGTAACCAATCGCGATAGAAGAGACACGTCGGCAGCCAATGAAAACGTGTAAGATTCTCAAAGTTTATTATTTCCTACTTTAAAAAGGTATTTTTATTTTTGTCTACACGTATCGTTGATAAAAAGAAAACGTCAATGCGCCAAAGAACGGATATATTTAATACGATTCTCTGGTTTTACTCTCAAAAACCGATGTCGCTTTTCGTTCGTAAAAAAATTTATTTAAATCGTTTCGAAATAAAACACTAACGATATAACACATATAAAGAATGATTATTAATCTATTATTAATATATTTGTATTATGCATGCCACATATATGCTATATATTCTCTAAAGAAAATCTTTGTTGGTTGGCAATCGATAAAAGTCGATTCGAAATAAGGTACGATACGAGAGTACCAATAGGCTGTTACTTCATTCTGCTTCGAACTATCCAAGTAGATCGTCGCGTTTGGTAAGTGGATGGATATCATTACGTTTATTGCATAAGTGTCATTTAAAAAAGTATAAGTATTTCTTTTTTACTAAAAACTTTATTTCATTCAATCGTTATAATGATCTCGTTTAACCGCAATAACGATAGATTTTAACGTTCGATCATGCTGAATAAAATCTTGTGTGCCGGGAGTTTTCAATGCGCTATCCGAAATTTCGAAAAAGAAATTTTGTGTTATTTATTTTCCTCGTGTCAAGATCTATTTGTAGCGTCTCGACATTTTCAAAAAAGGCAAATTCTTCGAAGGCAAGATTTATCTCCATCATTTCTACATGTATATTTAAGTGGTCCTCTTAGCGTTGACCTTGTCAAGGTCGAAAGTTACTCAAAGGTGGCTTCTGACAATATAATATCGCGAACATATCGCGATTTTACTTCTCAACGATTTGTTCTAATCATCGATCTTATCTTAGAAAGATATGCGTTAGCAATATTTATTTGCGATATACCAAAAGCTCGTGTACATGAATGGATTTTGATTGATAGATCGATCGGACGTATAATCATGTTATTTTTTTAGATCTTCAACTTTCAATTACGATACAATCAACTGCGAAATGCCAATTAAAAGTATCAAGGCACGTCAAATTTTTGACTCCCGTGGTAACCCAACCGTAGAGGTAAAAATATTTTGAAGGAAATTCTTTTCGAGCATGGTTCGAGATATATCGGTTATTATCAATTTTAACGAATAACACTCGTGATTCTTAGGTCGACTTAGTCACGGAATGTGGTCTTTTTCGGGCCGCTGTACCATCAGGCGCGTCGACAGGAGTCCACGAAGCTCTTGAACTTAGAGACAACGACAAATCTAAATATCATGGAAAATCTGTATTCAAAGCCGTAGACAACATCAACACTATTATCGCCCCTGAATTATTGAAGGTATATATTTTTTGTTTGGTATATAAGCTTGGTCAGATAATTTCCGCGCGTGCGTCTACACGTTGAGAAAATTTTGAATACTTTTATAGGCCAACCTGGAAATTACCCAACAAACAGATATCGACAATTTCCTTCTCAAACTAGACGGAACCCCCAACAAGTCCAAACTTGGCGCCAATGCGATCTTAGGCGTTTCATTGGCAGTTTGTAAAGCGGGAGCTGCCAAGAAAGGAATACCGTTGTACAAGTGCGTAGCAAGTATTATTGATCGATACAAATAACCGGTTGATATCTTTCTATTCTTTGATTATAGATACATCGCAGAATTGGCTGGAAACAAAGAAATCATCTTACCGGTTCCTGCTTTCAACGTGATCAATGGCGGATCCCACGCTGGCAACAAATTGGCCATGCAAGAATTTATGATCTTACCAACGGGTGCTGGCAGTTTCACCGAAGCTATGAAAATGGGCAGCGAAGTATATCATCATCTCAAGGCAGGAATTAAAAAGAAGTTTGGTTTGGACGCTACTGCGGTTGGCGACGAGGGTGGTTTCGCTCCCAATATTTTGGAAAACAAGGAAGCTTTGAATTTGATCATAGATGCCATTAAGGTAAGAATTTGAAAAATACTCTGGTCGAATCGGTGTAATCGTAATTCGTGAATCCGTAGATAGCCGGATACGAGGGAAAGATAAAGATCGGTATGGACGTAGCCGCATCCGAATTTTACAAAAACGGAAAGTACGATTTAGATTTCAAGAACGAAAAGTCCGACCCTAGCAAGTATTTGGATCCGGAAGCTCTTAAAAACCTATACTTGGAATTCGTTAAAGATTTCCCAATCGTATCGATCGAAGATCCGTTCGATCAAGATGCTTGGGATTCTTGGTCAGCCATGACAGCCGCTACTCCTATTCAGATAGTGGGCGATGATCTCACCGTGACAAATCCAACGAGGTAAGCGACGAGTGAACAGAAGGAGGAGAAAACCGATCGTACATTTCTGCCTTCTTTCATTTTCCAGAATCAAGACGGCGGTCGAGAAGAAGGCTTGCAATTGTCTTCTATTGAAGGTCAATCAAATCGGTACGGTTACCGAATCGATCAACGCTCACAACTACGGTAAAGAAAACGGATGGGGCACCATGGTGTCCCATCGTTCCGGAGAAACGGAAGACACGTTCATCGCCGATTTGGTCGTTGGTCTGTCGACCGGTCAAATCAAAACTGGCGCACCCTGTCGTTCCGAACGTTTAGCCAAGTACAATCAAATCCTTCGTATAGAGGAAGAACTTGGATCGGCTGCCAAATTTGCCGGAGAGAAATTCCGTAATCCACATGCTTAAGAAGGAAATTGTCGTCTATGTTACGCGCCTTATTACGAAGCTCGTTTGTGAAGTACATTAAAGTGATAAGTTTACGTAATAACGACGTGTTGCGTATTTTTAGAAACAGCTTCATTACGTAGATCAAATGTACTCTACCGATTCTTTTTCTTTTTCTTCCCGTCCTCCTCATGTGTTTTTTTTTTTTTATAATAACAATAAAAAATCCGTTTAAGTTGTAATTTATCGTACAACAAATATTACATTTATATTTATGATTGTAACATATTGGTCAAAACATAGATAAGTATTATACAGCGTTAATTCGATGCGAAACCAAGTTTCATTGATATAAATAGAAAATTGTTATATTTATCCTCTAGAAGAGCTAAACATTGTTATGAGAAACATATCTGTGCAAATGAATCGATAAATAAACGTAAAGTCTGTAAAAAAGGTATCCACCCGTTTCATGCAATGGGATTTGTCAAACCTCGTATTCTCCCTTCAACGTCATTCCGTATTTTAATCGTATCTTTGTACAACTTACGTTACTAATAACAATTATCAAAAAATATACGTATCGTTCGAGAAGGAGACTACTCGAAATTGACATAAATTAAAAGACGCGTTTATTTACACACGGTAGCGCGAAACGATGCGGATATTAAGAATGCCTCAGGATAATTCCATCGTTCTGCCTTTGCTCTCTCGATCTGGTTATCCAAAGAAGATTACTTTGCTGGGAAAAAAAAAAAAAAATAATAAAATAAAATAAAGAAAGAAAAAAGAAATACAATGACTCGCTTATTCGCAGAATCGACGATCGTGCTAATCGATACACGTGTCCTTCGTTCTCACCTGAAAATAATCCTCGATCTCTTCTAACGTGCGATTCTTCGTTTCCGGTAGTGCAACGTAGACGAAAGCTGCCTCTAATAACGCGGACGTTCCGAAAATAGCAAAGGCACCGGTTATGCCTACCGCATTATTTATCTACATTTCAATATAGAATATTATTTTAGTGGAATTCCAAAGCTTATTAGTCGTCGTACGGGCGTCTCAGAGAAACGAGATAATAAGAAATTAAAAATATAAATAAAAATAATGACAAGCGTAACGTACCGTTGGGAAAGATTTGGTCGCAAGGAATAGTAAAAAGTTGAAAATAAAGAAATTGAAACCTCCGGCGATACCACGAGCGTTTTGCGGTAACAATTCACCGATCATCAAGCCGGGAAGGGTAAACAAGCCTACGGTGTTGGCGCCGACATAAGCGAACAAACATATACCAAGAACGTACGCCTGAAACAGAAAGCGAACGCTTTTATGCACGCGCGTGCGTTACGCCGACGATCCTAGCTTAATTCTACGAACGGACTTACATCCACGTCGGATTCTTCCTTCCTTATCAAGGTGTACGCCACGAGTACGAGCGAAGCTAGGCTCGTACCTATCGCTGAAAAAATAGCGAGACTTCGTCTGCCGATCTTAAGGAGCAAGACGCAAGCTAGCAGACAGAAAAGGAATCTTGTCAATGCCGTTATTATGGCGGCTAAATAACTATCCACGTTCTTGCCACCTATGACAAGGAGAAAAAATGAAAAATGACGAAATGACTTATCTTTCTTCGAATAAGTATAGCTTGACTCCATAAAGCGTTGTACGTTACTATTGGGAACTCACCGACGTCTCGTACGAGATCAACCGCGTAGAATACTATTACGTACGTCCCGCTGCTTAATTGCAAAGCGTTGAAGATATTAATGATGGACAACGGTTTGAGCACGTTAGGACTAACGATAGTGGACCACGTCGAGGAGACTCGTCGACCGAACGACGTTGCTAATGATTTCTGCCCGATGTCGAGTTTCGCTCTGGCTTCCAATATAGCAATTTCCGTGTTCATCTAGGAGAAACGCGACGCACGAGAGCGTATTATCTCAAATATCAATCAGGAAATTAACGAGACGCAACCCGTTAGGAGTATTGGTTTTACCTGTTCTACGTCGCCTCCTCTCAACCACAATAAAGCTCTTCTCGCTTTTTCGATCTTTCCTTCTCTGACCAGCCAAGCGGGACTTTCCGGTACGAATGAGAACGAGATAAACGCAACGATGGGTAAAACGGTGCCGCAAAAAGCAACGACGTTCCATTCGAAGGATGCACCAAAAGCATAAATCAAAAGTATACCGAAACTGTAAGCCGCAAAAGCACTGGCCACTAAAATTCCACGGAGTTCCGGATCGGCGGTTTCTCCTACCAGTACCTATTAACATGATTAACGTGTTGTAACGGAGTAGATTCGTTCTATTTCAAGAACGTATCGAGCAACTCTAGCTAGGAACATCGTTGACAAAAAATAAAAAAAGTCAAACGTGCTTCCATTAAATATCTACATAAGAGCGCTGCTAATATCGCTTACCTGACTCGGTACACCCATAAATCCCACCGCGAAACCGGATACGATTCGGCCGACGAGTAAAGCGGGAATGTTTTTCGCAAAACCCATCACGATCCAGCCGAGACAAAGTGGTACAGCGGATAATTGCAGACATCCCCGTCTGCCTAACGTATCGAGAAAGGGACCCGAGAGTAACGATCCTATCGGAGTCGCCAAACTGTGGACCGATGCTGTGGACAATTTTTTTCATAGTACGATTACGAATTACTTGTAAACCAAAGTTTCACTTTTTATTTTTTTATTTCCTTCTCTCTCTCTCTCTCTCTCTCTCTCTATGGAACAGCCATAAATAACGGGCGCAATGAATTTTCGTATTACTCGTATACTCACCGAGATAGCTTAATGGGTCTTAATTTCCTCTAGATCGTCGAAACATTAAAGTAAACGCTACAACCTTTATGGAACCGTATAGAAGCGCAGAGAGGAGAGAGAGAGAGAGAGAGAGAGGGCATAAAAGGAAGACTAAAAGAACGTTAAATTCCTTCCTTCTCCGCAGTGTCCCAATTTTCTTTCAAGGAATGCAATTCGTTTGCCTATCCATATCGGAGCCCGTTAGAGAAGACACTTCTCCAAAGGTCTGATGCAAAGAACTAATCGAATGAAATTAAAGAAATCGCCGAATGTTCCTTTTACGTTCCATTCCGTTTCCTTTTCTCGACGTAAGATCGAATATTAAAAGTATACTGTAATCCGATTGGACTTTAACGTTAAATCGTAAGATCGTGTAAATCGCTTAATATAATTTATTCGAACCGCTAGACTAGATGCCGTAGACTAGATGGCATCGTTACGAGTAGCATCCGGCGATCCAACAAAGGGGATGATCCTTGGTTGCGGATCACCGATCCCAAGCGGACCTCTCACGCTTGACGGCGATGCTAATCGTCGGTGATAAATGATCGCGGTCTATAGCAGATTATCCCCGTGAAAAAGCAACTACTCGCGAGTGGGTCACGGTCCAACTGTCCAATTCCCAACTCTACGACGCTCTCTCGTATAATCTCGCGGTTGCTCTCGCCTCGGCCGACGATGGATGAATCACGGTCTCTCGAGCGAGAATAGAAGTCACGTTTACGATTAAGATCACGCGAGAAGTCGCTATACGCGGGCTAGCTCCGAGGAGTAAGAGGGATATAGGTACGTTCTATTTCGGATCCAAATCACAAACTTGACATTTATCGAAGATGAAAAGAAACAAAATTATGATTACTTGCCTATCCACGATCCAAGCTCACGATCCACGTACACAGTCGCATTCTCTACGGACAATTGCGGCAAAAGTACAGCGCTGTAACCGATGGGCATTCCGGCACCAGCTGCCAATAGCAAAACTGCACCGGCTACCAAACACTGCAATAACAATGACTCTTATCTCGGACGAAAAGGCTCGTCGATCGGATAGAACGACGTTCGTCACACGATTCGATCGACTAGAAACGAGAGCGGCCATAAATCATTATGAACGCGTCATTTCGTAGGAATCTAAGCAGCGTTCAAAGTTTCCAATCCATAAGCGTTGAAAATATGGAAAAGACGGGATTATTTAGACGACGGAATTATTCTATTACCTGCGCAAAGACGGCTTTCCGATTCGACGTGTATCGAATTATGTCATTTTCCACCTTGTACGAACCGTCCAAGTTTGAACAGCTGTTGTTATTTTCGATATCTTCGTAGACGTCTTTAACTTTGACGACTTTTGTATAATTGGTTGAACTGTACCGTAACATGGATTGGTTTTCCTCGCTGCGAATCGAATGATTTAATTTAATAGAAACTTTGACGCGGAATGAACTTGCTTCGCTGTCTCTCTCTCTCTCTCTCTCGTAATAATTACCTTTTATCGAGCGCCATGACGATAACGCAAAGATATTGAAATTTCCTTCAGATCTTTTTACCAGTAGGTGATCTCTTCGAGCTTCGCCGTCAATCTTTCTTCTCGATTTTCCTTGGTCTTCGTGATATCAATGTGGACGCTCGAGCATTTCGGATTCCTTTCCGTTGTCGTTCCATTCGCGACAAATCGGCACGTTCTATCTTATTTTCTCCTTCTACTCTAGTTAATTAACGATGAAAAAAAAAATTTTTTCTTGCCGACGATGACTCAATCGGTCAGCGATTCCTCTTATATCCGCGATGTGCCGCTTTAGAGACACATTAATTCGGAGAATACGAGCTTGTGAGATAAGAAATTTTTGTTAGATAAGAGAACAAAGTTAGATTTTTTCGAACACCACGGCGTTGTTTCATTCGCGCGGGTATCATAGACGATAAATGTAATTTACTACGAACGGTCGAATCGATTTTAATCACGCGAGTACCGTGTTTGTTAGCTCCTCCTAGTTCGACAACAGTCGTTTACGTAATGAAAGAAGAAGCGTGGAAGGACACGAAGAAAGTCGGCTCGTAAAATCGGCAAACTCCCGATTTCTCTTTTCGTTCGTTTCCGCCGACAAGATATCGAAGCACTCTTTGATGAATATCGTGAAAAAGGTCGAGATATTTTTGAGAAAAGGGTAGGCCGCGTAAATGCCAAGATAATGAAGAAGCGACGTTTGCTTGATCCCGTTTGCTTTTACTCGCGGGACTCCTCGATGAACTGTGAGTGAAACATTTGTCGGGCGCCCTCTTATAAACCGCTCACTTTGATTAAGGTCCCTTTCTCGAGCGTCTCTCTTTTATACCTACACGCGCGTCAAGCGCCACGACAATCGCGATCAAAGATCTTAGCTCGTTGACCTTCGCGAACAAATCTTGGGATACTCGAATTGCGAATTGACAAGGAAGGAAATCTTTGTCAAGGCGATTTAATCTCGTGACAGACAGAGAGAGAGAGAGAGAGAGAGAGAGAGAGAGAGAGAGAGAGAGAGAGAGAGAGCGCGCGTGCACACACCGTGGTGCAAACAATGCTTTGATTTAATATATATTTGACGTTTTCCTTGTCATACTACGAGCACGGATATACGAGCATGTATACTTTACGAGCGTAAAGCACATACCGATACGGTTTTCCGATACGGTTTTCTCTCTAGGTAAGATTCCCATTGTCCCGAAATCGAAACGCTAAACTTCCTCTAATCTCGGATGCATCGTGTAACGACGTTTTGGAACTGCGGACGATACTAATCTCGTCGTGTGGTTTTACGATTACATCTTCGTATTAGATTTCTTTCTCTTATCGAACGCTAAAGTACCGACGAATGAATGAACAAACAAACAAATAAATAAATATGTATATATACCAATGAATAAGAGGAAGTTAATTACATCGTGGTTGAAACGTAATAAATGCGTTGAAACGATTAGACGGAAAAAGTAAATAGAATGTAGAGAACGTAAGTCCTTGATTTCTTCGGCAGGGTCAGCACGGCGAACGGCCATTTCCGAGATGATAGCCATTGAATTCAACGTCGTCTTTGCTGGTTATCAAGAATCACGGTGGCCACGGTGGACCGCTGGTTGCTCCATTAGAGCCCGATAACCTTGACCCGATATTCGGATAACTAGACGACAAGGATGACGACTCAACTTGACCGATTACGTCCGACTGGACTGTTACAGATACTCGCGGCAACAATATCACGGTAGAATTTTTTCTTCCAAAGATATTGCGTATCTAAAATATATGCGACGAACTACGTTCTCGTTTATCCCGTTTCACGATCCAACGACGCGAATAAACATTGTTTCTCGATACACTTTCTTTCAACGCGTTGCTCGCTGCATCGATTTTCGTCCAACGAGACTATTCGCGATACCAACGAAACGCGAGGACGTCGCGCGCGAAAAAAAAAGAAAGGAGAAGAAGAAAAAGTGGGACACTCTCGCTCGGATCCTTCTCTCGGTTGGTTTCGGAAAAAAGGGCGTTTCGTAAAAATCTTTTTCGTTGGGTCTTTCGCCCGATCAGTGCAAAGCTCGAACGTTTCGAAAGAAGATTAAGCTTTAAGGATTGGTTGGAGAGATACTAGTTCGTGATCGAGTCAATTATTTTTCATCGACGTGCGATAGAAAATACGCGTTGAAAAAAAGCAGCCTGCCTACCTACCAGTACCGGAGTGAATAAATTTCGGTGTACGATCGATACACGATTTAATTAAAACGCTTCGAATCATTCGGTCGAACGAATAGAAATTATTTTCAAATCCCATTCGATGCTTTCCCACTCTCCGTAGGTATCCATAGGAACGAATATTAAGCGATTCTTATTAGTGGATATTAAAATAAAAATTCATTTTTCGGGAGACGCGTTACGCGATCGAGCTTTACCCCTAGAAATTCGCTTCCTGCGGTCGTGTCTACGTAGGTACATAGCCAATTTCGCGTGCGTTCGACAAGAGTATTTGGATGGTTCGATCGCACGCGAGTGCACTCTATTCTTCCTCGGTCGCGCTCCTTCCGCTTCGTGCGCGACCATTGTTTTGCGAACCGTTATGGCGATGTGCCAATAGCCGCTGCTGCGAAATCTCTCTTTTCGCAAGATACATATTTCATCTCGAAGAGAAATTTATCGCTCGGGAAAACGTAGAAAAGGCGTACTTTTGTCATCGATTCGACGAAACCGTTCGTTTTACCTTATTAACCCACTGCTAGGAAGCTCGCTGAATGCAGCCCACCTAGCAATAATCCCATTGCGATTTACATTACGAACGACCGTCTCGTCTATCCCTTACAAGGTACACACGAGGCGATGCAACGACAATGGTAAGAGAAATCGATGGAGCCGATCGATAAAGGTAATCTCTCAGCGTTTGTTCGAGCAACGAGAAGACATAACGGGGATCTCTATAGCACGGATCTCGGCCGACGTAAGAAGCCGTCATCCATCACTCGGCTCGACCGACGATGCGTAAGAAATATTTTGGGCGATGGTCGTGAAAGATTCCGAGGATGAGAATCCGAGGAGGATGGAACGACCCTCTGATAAATGGGCTCGTCGATGAGGGAGACAGATATTTCTATCGAATCGATTAGCAAACTGTTTCACGTACATGAATTTATATACTTGGTGTATCCGAGTAGCGATATACGTATGCGTGTACACGGAATATACATCTATATACGCAAAAGTTCTAAAGACGAGTCGACGTTTTCTTACTTCTCGTTAACTCGTCCGGTTTTAGAGACGTAAAGCGTTTTCAGCACTTCTTCGAACCGTTTTACGATCCATCGAGAGAGAGAGAGAGAGAGAGAGAGAGAGGAGAGAAAGATGACTCGAGCGTACTTTCGAGCGAAAGTGCGAAGGCGTTTCAAAGAGAGAAAAGAAAACAGGGGCGTGGAGATGAAACGCACGAACACAAGGTTACGCGTTTACGTGAAGAACATCGACGAGGGTAGAGCAAACTCCTTCTATCCGTCTCGCTGCGTGTTGGAGGAAGAAAATGGGAAAGGGTACCTTTTCTTTCTTAGTTCCTTCGTTCTTGCGGCAAAGTACTTATCGAAGATGGCACTTGAACGAAGCGAAAGGAAACCTTAGCGTATCCTGTTTGAGAGAAAGAAACTGCGAGAGAAGAACGGGGAAAGGGATTTTTCTTGGATTAATGACGAGCGACGAGAATAGAGATTTCTTTATGCGGTACGACGAATAACGCGAATTTTATTGTCCCTTCTGGCTGGCTATCTTGAAAATCATTCGGACCGAGTCACGTGGCAGTGTTTCGATAGACTTTACGACTAAACGCGTTTTCTCAATTTTTCTCAGCTGTTCCCAACGACTTCCCATTTTTATCACCTTATCGATATCCGATGGGGGAGAAGGCCGAAGGAACGAGTGCTCGACTGGAAGGTCGCGTGAGCGATTACCAATCCTTTTACTCGATCGCGGACAAACATGACCGATTGCGAACGGAGAGACACCGAGAAATACGACGACGTCGCGATTCGAATCCGTCAAATCCAAGGTAAGGAAATTTCCTCCTCGTTCCGTAAAAATCCTAGATTTTTATGCTCGCGGAGAGCTGTCGATGGCACAATCGCTCGCATCTTTCGTTCCCCGAAAGCGAAGAAGAGAGAAATCTCTGTCGAGAACGGTCGGAGATGCACGGATCGATCGCCAGAGAAAGGTTCCTAAACGCTTTCCATCCATCCTTCTATCCCTCGTCGACGAGTTAAACGATATTTTCTTATATGTCTTGGAGAGAATCGTTAACGAGAAGGCTCGCGTATAAATAAAGGAGTAAGAGACGGGAAATATCGAGGCGTCGGAACATCGGTACTCCCGCAGGAGTTAAATACTGGAGGAGAAGCATCTCGCGTTGCGGTTCTCCCGTCGACGAAACGGTCAACGAACACGCTCGACGTCAACGCTGCTAACGACGAATCTTCCTTCGTCGCTTCGCAAAAATATTTTAAACGAACAAGGAGAAGAAGGAGAGACCCGATACGCGACAAATTAATTCCATCGACGGATTTCGTAAAAGCCTTTTAGAACTTGGGTTCTACGTTAGCGCGACACGTACGTTCATCCGGCTAATTCCCTTTGCCAAGGTTTGAGAAGTAACTGAAAAATAGTAATAGTAACGATCGTAGTAATAACAACGACAACAAGGACAAGAACGAGCGTCGTTATTTACGAGCAAAACTCGCAGCGGCGAGTGGACCCGTTGAAAGCACTTGGAATATATACGTAAGAGTACGTAAGAAAGAGTTCGTTGAAGGTTTTAACATAAAGTGCATTCGGCTTTCCCTCGAGTTTAAAGACGAAGCTTAACCGGCTGGAAATGATCGCGCGCTAACTGCGAAGAAAACTCACGGTCTTAACTCGGTGACGAAATTATCGGACTCTTCCGTTTTATCGCGATTGATCCCGATCTCCCGAGGAGAATTCGACCGTAAGTTTTCTTCCTCGAATCGAGCCAATCTCCAAAGATTGGCTCTTTTTTGTTTTCCTTTTCATCGGTCGATCCTTCACCTACCACCTCCGAAAACATCGTTCGATCAAAGAGAATGGACGAGCGAACGACCCGAAACCATTAGCAACAAGCAATAGATTTCTTTCTCTTCGACTCGAGTCCGTTCGATCGATTCGAGAATTTCCTATTTCACCGTCTTGCCTCTTTTCTCTTCCCTTTTTCCTTTCTTTTCATTTCTTTTCTTTGTCTTTCTTCGGCCCCTCTTCTCCAATCTTACGTTATATACAAAAAAAGTAAAATCGTCCGGTCGAATTTGCGTCTGACCTTAGGTCGAGTCAAACTACTTGCGACAGAGCCAGTAGTCACGAGGCACATACGATTCTTCTCTAAATGGGAAAAAGGAAACCTTGCGGTACTTGCGACGAACCTTGACGAAAGCTTTGCCCCGTTATCGTTTCAGTCGGTTTTGTCGTCGCAAGCTCGATTATCCTATCGTGCATCTTGTATCGCCGGTTCTCCTGAGCCGAGGTAATTAGTAACGAGTAATTGAATCTATAACGAGGATCGTCCGGGAACAAATTGACTTTCGATCATTGCCGAAACACATCCGTCACGCAAAGCCGACGCTTCGCGTACACCTCGAATACGACCCCGATCGACGACCCCACGATTCCTCGTCGTTCCATCGAAATTATTCCTTCGACTCGTGACACAGTCCGTTATAACGTTGCTCCTGCGTTATCTCGATTACCTCTAATCGACGCGTCTCCCTTCCTCGTTTATCGATCAATATCTTCCAGATGTATGCACTTGCGAATCGCTCAAGAAGAAAATATTATGCCTGTACGTTACAGCTACGTATGGAAATCGTATTCAACGAGTTTCCTCGCGATCGGAGGAGAACGAGTTTTGCGTGGGTTAGAGACAGTGGAAATCGGCGCGTATTCATTAAATAGATCCGAGAAACGCATTCGATCCGGAAGGAAGGAAAGAGGAAGGATCGTCCTAATGGCGAGTGCACGTCGCGATTAGGCCGATCCATAGATACTCGCTTACATACGTGGACGAATTCCGACGCTTCTTAAAATTCTTTTCGCGTTAAATCATTCCGCGGTGTGTGTAAAACCGTGTCGGTCGCAGCGCGCATAAGAAATCCGCGCTGCGATCGATGTCTCTACGTACGTACCACGTACGAGGCTCTTACGTCTCCGCTCCTTCGAATCTTACTCGAATCGTAGTTATTCCGGCGAGATAAAGTCCAATAAAAGTGATCTAATCGAGCGTGAATTTCAGATAAATATACGCCGGTCGACGCAAGCATCTCATCGAGGTAGACCTCTTTTCCTTGTTTTATCAACCGAACGAGAAAGTCCAAAGGTGAGAGATATAAAATAGTATACTCGTGAGGTCTACTCGAGACGGTAGATCGAAGGGTGGATTTTCTTCTCCCTTCCTTATCCTTTTTGTTCCTTCATTCTCTTCTTCTCCTTCCGTTTCGTCGCATTTCTTCCCCCTCCGTGCCACTTTCACGTTTTTCTCGCGACTATCCTTCTCGAGTCTGACCAAGAACATTGGAAAGAATTTTTCAACGTTGCGAGAGTTGGCCAGCGTGCACCGAGAAAAATCTTTCTCGGGATACGTCGCTTTCTTCCTTTCGCGCCGGAGATACGCCTATCTACTTCGTAGCGAGAGATCGGTACGCCTAATAGGTGTATCACTTTTTAAATAAAACTTTGCTTCCTAATAGGGATTTATGCGCTCGAAGACGATCGGATAATGACCGACAGTGTCTTTAACCTCCGTGCCAGTTGAAATACGAAACTGTGTCAAGGTGACGCTCTTTGTGACCTTGGATAGAATTGTACTTAATGGTCTTTAAAGGGAGATCACTTTATCGGTGCTATCTCTCCCCGTAACACTTCATTCGCAGGAATTGCAACAATTTACTGTCAAAATCAAGACCTTATAAATCGAGTCCTTCGTTCGCACGTCCACTTCATCTATATCATTTATCAGCTTGTCGTCCTAAATGACAATCGCGAGTTCGTTTATCGCGCCTTTCGTGGATCGTCCAAGAAAATTTCGTCGAGGCCTCGTCGACGAGATGTCGGACGTAAACGGGAAGCCCCTCCCGATCTAACGAAATGCCATCTCTCGTATATCCCAAAGCGATTAGGTTCGTTACATAAAATCAAAGCGTTAGGCGCTACGTGACTCGGCCAAGACTCGTGCCACGCGTACCGATATTCGTTGCGTTCCATAATGTCCACAGTAGGTATGCCAGTGCGAAATAAGTTTACGTTGTTTCTCGATCCAATCTCTTTTGCCTAATGAAACACAGGACTGGTACAAACGTACGCTCCAATCCTTTCGCGCTTCTATCTTCTTCTACCATCGTCGTCGTCCTCATTTATTCTTTTCATAATATCACGGAATGAGAAAAAGCTTGGTTATTCCGCTTCGAGTAAACTCACTCAATTTTCTCAAAACGTTTACGCGCGTCGAGTAGAATGCCATGGAGCGAGGAACTCTGAACGAGCTTATCGGGTAAATCGTGTTTTCTTCCCTCTCTCGCACGCCCGCCCGCCCGCACGCACGGACGGACGGACGGACGGAGACGCCGAATTGTCTCGAATCGTTGTTCTTATCGTTCGAGAGTTTGATCGAACGAACGATCGAAAGCATTCTCGAAAGCTATCTTGTTTTTCGGAGAAAACACCGTCGCTCGAGCTGCAGGATACGCCGAGGCGCGACGGATTAATCTCGGAATTGCATGCGGCTGGAGAATCCTCTCGCTCGTAGCTATCTTCCATCCTAGATAGAATGTACAGCGTGCATAGACGAGAGAGAAGAAAAGTTTTCATTCATGCTCCGAACGTGGAATAAAAGGTATAAAGTTATCTCGAGTTCGCACGGAACGCCTATCCTCCTTCCTACCCATTCTCATTTCTCTACATTCAAGGATAACTCGTAAGAACGAAGCAGTCCTCCTCGGTTTCGAGCTTATCCGAGATAGAACGGTAAGGAAAGTGGAGACTCTTAAGTGGTATCGTGGTAACACTAACCTTGTGGGATATTAGAGCCCTTTAGCGGTAAGCTCGACGGCGGTAGATAGGTCCTTCGATCTTGGCGCGCCTTTACTTTCTCTCTTTTCCTTCCCGCGTTTCAAATCCACATGATCCAAAGAAGAGGCTTTCCCAAATTCTCTCCCTGTTTCATCGATTTTTATTTTCAGATATACGTTTTCGAAACTCGTAATCGCCTAAGGAAATTCTTACCTTCCGTTGAAACGCGACTCCAGAGAGCCGCTATCCGAATTATCTCCATCCTGAAATATTTTCGTAGGTAACGACGATCGAAACTACCTTTGTCACTTTATATTCACAAATTTGAATTTATTTATAGGAGAACTTTATACAAGTGATATCAGAGAAATATCCAACGGTTTCATATACCGTCGGAAGACGACGTTTCGTGTTACTTTTTTGATACTACGGTCAATATGGCGTAGCTTAACGAAATAGATACGTTAACGAACGATTAACGAGATTCTCCATGATCGGAGCGTCGGACATTGGACTCGTTGCGTAATGTAGCCAAGTGTCTGCGCAGATTTCTATACGTATATACCTACACACGCGCGCACGCACTCCTCTCTCTCTCTCTCTCTCTCTCCCTCTCTGTGCGTATGCGTGTGCGTATACACCTACGGTTAACACAGTTATCGTCCTTAAAACGTGTCCGTCCTTAATAAAGGATCCTGCCTCGTTGCGTCTAAAAATCGATTACGAGGCACCGTGTAAAAATTTTAACCTTGTTCCATTGTCTCGTTTCGAACGTTTGATGAAATTATCAAGTAATAGACACGCTCCATTTCTATTTTCATATGGCCGACGTAGAAAGGAAAAATTTGAGAGAAGCTAATTGGAATAACTTAAGACTAAATAGATTTATTCGATCGCGATAACACAACTAGTTATAATTACCACGCCTGCTTTCAACCTTAAAAAGGCTGAACTATTTTACCATCTCGCTCGCAATCTTTCAGTCGTCGCAAGAATTACTCGTAATATGGGTATAATTATCTCATTTCGTTTCGAAATAAAATAACGAAGCGTTATTATCTGCCTGCTTTCGAACGCGCGCAATTTTTCGAGAAAAATACCCTCTTTGGTCTGACGATACTTTTGTTAATTCGACTAAATCTATATAAAAGGTCCCTTTGTCGCGCGATATTAAGGCGACACGAATGGACTAATTCATAACTATATATAGCGATAAAATTTGTTCAATCGGATGAGAAATATTTTTGGTCACAAAATATTATTTATCTCAAACGATCCTCGTTTGAGGATTATCGTACGTGTATATACAGGGAATACTTTTTTTACTCTTACGTAGACGAGACGTAATGTTTGACGAAATATCTAGAAGAATGTGATGGTATAAAAGATCTTATAACCGAAAGTTTCGAATCGAATGTCATGGTACCACCTACGTGCACGAAGAGATCATTTGAAATATTCGAAACTTCATTATACGATCAGATACAGATATCGAAGTTTAAATGAAAACGTTACGACCGAACGTATAAATTAATTAGACTCGTATACAACACGGTTTAGAACTGATTACGCGATACGGCCGAAGCGGTACTTCCATTTCGTGTATTCCGTTGATCATAATTTATAAGAAGAATAATTCATCCGCTACAAGCTCGATTATGTTCCCCTTTAAAAACTCTCGACGTAAAATTCTCGTCGGTATGTTCTATTCTTTCGAAACAACGAGAAGTAATGCGGTGGAAAAACTTTGAATAAACTGTTTAAAGAAAGTTCAAAAGCAATTAATACTTACGAAACACGCCTATTATTTATATTCCAATTACGCCGTTATTTTCTCATCGAAAATACAAACGTGCGCCCATACGTTCGCAAAGAATTTTCACAACTTATTCACGACTATGTTTATGTATGTACGTATGTATGTACACGCGATAAAAGGATAATTTATCTTATCGTTTCTTCGACCGGATAAATACACGATATCGGCAAATATGCAACGTAGGTAGGTAGGTAGGTAGGTAGGTAGGTGGTAGGTATAGTTACGTACTTAGGTTCTGTGCTTCTTACGTCTACGACACTTGCGTATGATTCAGAAAAGGTATTTTAGACATTTCGATGTGTTTCGCGGTTTTATCTCGAGTGGAGGAAAGGCAGGTGAGGGAAAATGAAAGATCCGAAAGGAAACATTCGGAATAGTTTTTCTATTATTCGACGATTGACGTTAATTATTCCGAGAGACTCCCTGAGTACAGGTTGAACGACGATTACCAGACTCGATGGATATATTTCTTTCCATCACCGCGTTAGATTCAACCGCGACGGAACAACCTTTTTCAAAACGAGTACTCGTCGCTACGCTCGAATGAAATTTCTACGACATTATTCTCGAAAAACGATCCCTTGGAAGGAAGAAGGGGTCTATTATCGGACGTGCAGAACGTGCGTCAACATTTAAACGTTTGTCTTTTTATCTACGAACAATTTCGTGAAAGGGAAAGAGAAAATCCGTCTATTTAGCGATAGAGTCATCTTCGAAGAATAGAACAATTCCTATTAATTTACTAGCGCGCGCGAGAGAGAGAGAGACGAAATGGACGGAGGACTAAACTCTCCAGCTATATTTACGTCTACTCGAAGGGAAAGAGAGTAAAGAAAACGAGAGGACGAGATAAAGAGGAAGAGTTGGTCGACCGCTACTTAAAGCTCCGATCCTTCGCTCGTCGGAAAAATTCAATCGAGACGACGGCTGAGAAGCACGGACGATTAATCGTAATTTGTCAAATCTCTAACGATCGAACGAGAAACTCCCCAGCATTCTAGATTTATGTCCAACAAAGTCGTATCAAAAAGGACATAAGGGCTCGAGCCGTTTTTTATCGAAATGTACATTTTGATTCCTTTTTATTTTCGTTTCTCCGAATAACGCTAGATCCGGCTTTTATAACCTTTCGAAGTAAACGCAATTGATGTCGTTTCGAGTACCGCCGAAGGGCCAAAATATATGCTTTCGATAACTTTTATCTACGACGTTGTAGCGATATAACATTTTCTCGTTAGTTTTGATAACGCATTCGATTGCGTCTCTCTCTCTCTCTCTCTCTCTAAAAACTTTAGAAAGAAGCAGTAGAAATATTTCCTACTACCTCCAAGTAGGATATTATCCGTCTCTCGTTGAGAAACAGATCGAACCCCTCGAACGGTTGATGAAGCGACGAGCCAATAACAACTTGTTTTCTTTCGTGTCGGCTAAGCTACGATTGTGCGATAAAAGAGATATTAATAAAAAATATTTGACATCTGTTTTCATCGTATGCAATACATGTGTAATTATCACGTTTCGTTTGGTTTCATCCCCTCGTTCGCGTACGAAAAGGAATCACGATTGGTACGAAAAAGATTCGCGATTGGTCCAACGAAGCTCTCGACCGTGCAACTTCTTTTCTATCTTTTTCTAGATCGCTCCTTGCACAGCGTTTATTTAACGAAGCTTCCTCTCGATTAAATTACACCATTCACGAGGAAATTAACCGAGTTTCGATGAATAGAACGCTTTACCTTCCCTGATGCGTAACGAATCGGAGCGGATTCAATCGCGTCCATACGGGAACAGACTGACAACGAGAATCCAAGCCGGACTTTGTCGGAGAATTACACGTATATCCATAGACTATTTAAATAGGAACGTTCGAACGACAGTTAATATAACAGAGTGGTCGTAGGAGTAAACGTAGCGATAAAAAAATGCATCTTTTCGAGGTATATTTTTCTAATAACTTTTTCTCGGGATATCCCATTTAAACGCTGCTATTCTTCGTTGCTGCTACGAACAACCATCCTGCGAACCGATCTTTCTTTCAATTCTTTATACGATATATCGACGCGATTCAAGGAGCAAATTTACTTCTCGATTAGCAACAGATTCGAGCAACGATGATCTCGGCTCCGATGCGTTTCGTTACCAGGTTACTCGATCGCGAGGAAAAGATTCGTTCCATCCGAAATTGCTAGTACGCAAAGGCTTCGAGTTCGTTCCGTTCGGCCGCTTTCGAGAGGAAACTTCGAAGATACGAAGTATGCGTTGCGACGATACGTCGCGTCGCGTCCCTTTAAACGCAAGTCGCTTTATACCCTAGCACAACGTCCGGCGTTTTGCTGCAGGACGGTCGATCGAAGAGATACGCGATGCCGCCGTTCTCTTCCTTATCCCGATCGGAGCGAAGGTCCCCTTGGCGGTCGAGAACCGAAGGGGAAACGTCCTTGTTATCCCGAGCGGTCTTCTTCGAGGCGGGAGAAGGAGACGGAGTCGGTCGAAGAGCGGTCTCGATTTTGTCGACGTCGCTCACGCTGGATCGTCCGTAGCGTTGGAAGGCTTGCTGCGAGGCGTTAGCAGGGACGTTGGGAGCTCGGAGCACGGGCTCCTCGTTCTTCTCGAGGAAGTTGCAAACGCTCACGCGTCTCTCTCTCAGGAGGGACTTACCGAGATAGGAGGAAGTCGGACGTGCCAAAACGTCCATTCTGTCGAATTGGCAAACGCTGCTGCCGCGATCGCGGAAAGGTGGCCTCGCAAGCACGTCCATTCTGTCGAAGTGACAAATACTCGAGCCCCGGTGATCCCTCTGAAGGGGTCTCGCCAAGACGTCCGTTCTATCGAAGTAACAGATACTCATACCTCGATCTCTCTGCGACGCTCTGCTCTGAAGAATCTGATACTCTCCGCGATCGACCTGACACACGCTCATACCCCTCTCGCGTTGTTGCAGCGGCTTGTCCAACGACTTACAAACGCTCGTCCTACGTTGACCCACTTTCGATGGTTCCGTAAGCGGGGCGGCCGCCGCCGTTAACATCGGTGCTTCCTTCGAACTCGCCGTGCCCGCTTCCTCGTTCTCCGGCCGATCGTCCTCGACGCTATTCCTTACGGTGCACTCGGCCAAAACGAGAGACTGCAGGTCGAACGCGCTCTTGGCTCGTCTCGGTGTCTCCTGTTCGACCGCGACGAGGGACGCGCTGCTCGAACCGACGAAGACGCTGTTCTGTCTCGGCCTCCAGCACTCGGTGGTGCTACCGGCTACGCAGCTACCCTGGTGCGCCGGATGATCCTGCCAGTGGACGTTAAATTTCGAGTAAGTACGGTGCTTCCGAGTAAGACGAAACAGAGTTTCGGGTTCGTTTCGCGCTTCCTTGCTATCTCTATCGACGCGTATACTTTTCTCCTTCCACCGCGAACCCCCTTTTTTTAGTAGAGCACTTTCCGCTCTACCTTTGCAATTATCTCGACCGACGTGCTTTCGCAGTTTCACTTCGTTTCGCGCGTAATGCATTCCAACACGGAATATGGAAAAGTTTCGCTAAAAGTCCACCCATTTGTCTCTTTTCCGATACATGTCGCGCTGATGAAAAGCGTCTTGGCCCTACCGCGAAAAGCTTCAAGCTTAAAGGAAAAAAGTGGAAGAGAAAGCGAACGGAAGTCGCGTGCGCGCTCGCGCTGTATTGTTACGATTGATACAGGCGCCGGATAGTTACAGAGAGAGAGAGAGAGAGAGAACGATAAAGTCGGAACGACTCTGGAGCGTACGACGAAGGAACAAGCGCCAAGTTTGTTCCCGTGGGAACGACGAATAACGTGGAATGTACTTTGAGTCGCAAACTCCCAAAACCGACGAGTTCGCGTCGCCGACGTAACATTATTTTTTTCTTTAATGTCGACCTTTTACTCGCGAACGAATCTTATCGAACCCTATTAGATATCTTTAAAATTTGTCTCTTGCCTTTCTTCGACTTATTCTACTCGATATCCCGCGATGATAGCTCGCCGTTTCCATACGTTATGCGAACGAGGGTAACGAGCTTGAGGTAGCAGGGTTGTTATCGTCGTTAAATATTTTTCTTATTATTAATCCACTCGGCGGAGAGCGTTCGAAGGAACGACGTCGAGCGAATCGATCGACTATTCGATGAGTAGATGATACGGACAATAAAGTCGAAGGCAAGAGCTCTTCGATATCTTTGCAATTTCGAAACGTAAACTTTACGAGCCGTCGACGGGTCTCGTCGGCGAGGAGGCTGGCTCTCCACCTCCGCACCGTTTTACGATAGAACGAAATAATTCGATCGTTTTCAAATTCGTCGGCGAAACGATAGTTAACGTTTGGACGTCCGACACAATTTTGGGTCGACGATGATCGATAGATAATAATCCGTCGACCAACATTCGCCTTTATCCCACAGCCGCTCCGAACGAAATCCGCCGGGGTTTTTCAATTCGAAGCCGAGCTTTGTAAGTTAGGAAGGACGGTTAATTCGAGCGATCCTCATTATCGGAAAACATTCGACGACGATAAGAGACGCGCGTTCGCTCGATCATTTGCCGGAACGGTCTTCTCTCCGAGTGGTCAGAATCGTCCCATCCCCCCACCACCTTTCGTTCAATGCGACACCGCGACAAGCGACGCGTTTCGATTTTGCGTGGCATTTTCATTCGCACTGGCTCTCGTCGACGCCCTTTCCGTCGTCCTTTGCCAAATCGAATTTTCTAAATAATTCACTTAAGCATCGGTTATCGACTCTCGCACGTGATACAACTTTCGATACAAGCAACTTTCTACGAAGAACAAAAATATGAGAATTGACGACAACGCTCTATGGAAAAAAATCAACGCGACTCGCTGATTTTATCTGGCAACGGTTAACGCGGTTAACACGGTTTACGATTTATTTACGCGTTATCATCGGAAATAGATTCCGTTAGCTACTAGGATTTCTCCTCGTCGTTTCTCTCGCGTTTTTCACACTCGGAAACGTGCGATAAAAGGGCGAGCAAATATCATTTCGACTAAAATTTCGAGAAAGATTTCTTCCGAAGCGACCACGAGAGAAACAAGCCCGCGTGGCTTGATACCTCGTAATAGATATCTCCTATCGTTACGGTAATATCGCGTTGCTACCGGAAAAGGAACTCTTTATGCAGATATTCTTGGTGTCCTGTAAAAAATGTTACAACGATGTAAGCGCTACGTTTCGTCTCGGAAATGCGTTGACTTTTATTTTCGGTCATCCCATTAAGAAATATGCCCAGGAGCCACGGCTTCTAACGAGAGCAGCTTAAACTCAACGAATCGTGATAGAAGTTTTAAAAACGTTCCACTCTTAACGCTCGTCCATATCGTAGTAGAATTTTTCTCTAAAAATATTTCTTCTTTCGTATCCTACTAAAGGCTCCCCCATATGTATCCCGGAAGGACAATTTCTCTTCTTCTCGATCGACTATAAATATTCGGAGACGGCGAAGTGAGGGAACCGGGGACGTTGCACTCCTAGTCGGACGAGTATTTTCGTACGCACCGCGAACGCTGGGAGCTACTCGAAACGTACGTCGATTCTGAGATCTCTTTATCGTCAAAACGTTTCAATGAGAACCGATCGGTGCATCGGATAGGTAGGTAATCGAGCCGTTTCGATCGAACAATAATCCACGTTGAAACGCCGTTGAAAGGAATATTGGGGAGGAAGAAAAAAAGATATCGCAAGAACGTCCAAGTCGTATCGTTTCTTTGTCGGCTTACTCGTTACTTGAAAAGTCGAAACTACTTTCAATTCGTTTGAACTCGCGCGGTCAATGGTACGTCAATCGAGAAATACGGCAAACGTCAACAAAGTCCTGCCGGAAGCTTTACGCGCGCGACATTAGTCTTCCCGCGCTCCTACTGCCAGTCCTATGCATACACAACGTGTAATCTTCTAACAAAAAACGATAACTCGGAATCTCTGCTTTCGATCGATCGGAAGCTTTCGTCGTATCTACATTTCTCTGATCACGATTGAAAATGTTAACAGGTTCTCTCTTTCTCTCTCCCGATGAGATAAATCAAGAGAAATATTTTACTCGATACCACTCGACGTTTCTCAATTTACTATCGAGCCACTTCAACATCGATATTCTGCCTACCTACGTACGCATATACTATGTAGATGCATCGTCCACAGATAACTATAGGTACCGATAGATACCTATAGATGCCTCTAGACACCTATATACATATACGAATGATAAACGACGTTGCCTTCGAGTTTACGTTATAAAATCCTAACAGAAACGATCTCGTCGTCCGGAGAATTTGCTTCTCGACGTTTCGAGAAGACTCCAAGAAGAATTCCAACATCCTTCGCGTTTCCCATTTCATCTTGTTACACGGTGATCCGGGTCTCGCGTTTTTTTCCTGATTATCCTCGGTGCTTCGTTTTCTTCTTTATTTCTCTATCCAACGAAAGTACAAGGTCTACGATCGTACTCGAAATTTCTTTTCTTTTACATCGCACCTTTTTCTTTGGAGAGATTATCCCCCTGCTCTTCCATCTTCGTAAGAATAAACGATAAGAAGGCTCGAACGTCAAAAGACGTAATTCGGGTGAGAAAAATGTGAGAGAAACGGAAGAAAAATGGAAAAGGAGAAAGGGATTCTAAGAGGTCGTTCTTACTCGAGCGTAGGATCGTTATGTAAGTACGCGTTTATTCCGATGCTCTCTCTCTCTCTCTCTCTCTCTCTCTCACTCTCGCCCTCTCTCCGGGTTGCGTTCGGCGTGCGTCAGAGGTCTCGGACAAGAAGGGAGGTCGAACGAGTAATGGATACGGCAGGAACGTCGATCGACCTCGCTTTGACATTGCTTTCACTCGGCAGGGATGCATTTTCGCCACGTACGAATTCATTCTAATTCCGTTGATTCGACCATTCAGCGTTGATCGATCGATCGGACATGTCGCACGAAGGGTCGTCCTACTCGAATCCAAGAGCCACCGGCTCGACATAGCGGTAATCCGTTTGAAGCACGCCGTCGTCAACGATCAACGATCAGGTTGCGCGAACTTACTCGAAGAGAACTTACAAACTCGAGCCTAGGCATGGTGTAACGACCTTAAGAGATTAATCGACCTAAAAGTTCTCCTAACGTCTTACGACTGATCCGTTCTTTCGCGACCCTACTACGTTACGGATTACGAACGAAAATATTCGAGTAAGCCGATTTGACCGCACCGAGGAAACAGCTACTTTCTACTTAATATTTTTTCTAGGGAGGTTTTAGGGAGCAAGCGGTAGAAGGGGGATATGCTAAACTAGACTAAGGAAGCTCCGAGAAAGAAGTCACGAACAAAGTTTACAAGAGAAACTGATCAATGGAGTTCTAACCGTAAGCGCGTTCATGTCGACCATCGTGCAGCTTTGCCTGTGTTGTTGCTGAAACTTTGGCTGATAGGGCTCCAACATTCTGATCTTTCCCCATCGATTAAAAAATAACGCTATCGCTGCGACCCAAAGGACGAGAACTAGGACGACGATCAGAGCTTCCTCGGCTCTGACCACGACCGCACCCGTTTCTGGTATTCCTGAAAGAACGAATATAAAAGAAAAGAAAAATCGAAAGCTTTTTTAAGCCGGTCGTTTTGTAATCGTTCGCGATCTTTAAGAAGAAAATGAACGACCAATTAAAAGGCCGGTCTTATTCGAGTCCACGGAGCGTTTTTATCCAAAGCAAAATGTTTCCTCTGCCCTAGCCATCGTTCCAAGCTCGATACGATAACGACTTTCGTGCGAGTGAAAACCGGAAAATACGACACGCGCAACGTACGTACGTACGTACGTACGTTTGTCGCTGCACGATTCGATCCGTCTTCTCTCTCGTATCTCGCCGTACGTAATACAAGCATCCTTTGTTGCACTTTCCGAAATGCGCCGATCAATAACGATAGAAATTTTCAAACCTCGAATCTCTCTTCTAAAGTTTATATAACGCGAACAATCGAAGTATGGATCGTTAGAATTGCTTCTCGATTTACTAGTTTGCGATTCTAATTCGTCGCGCGATATAATCGATAACGATAAATCAGAAAATCGACATATTTATTGGGAACATCCGAGCGTCTCTGTAAAACGGTGCTGGTGCATTTACCGAACCTTCTCTATGAGTAATGCGCGTCCGTCGGTACCGTGGTGGTGTCTGTACTCGCGCGCGCGCCCGTGTGTGTGTATCGTGAAACGTTAGATTTATAGCTCTTAGAACTCGCTATTACGACACCGAAATGATCTAGAATGTCGTAGATATTTGACGAGGAAGACGATAAATCGTTGATGGCAAAGTCGTCGATCAAAAAAGATTAGCACGATCGCACGATTCCGCTTTAGTTTTAATCACTGGCTCCTTCGTATTTATCGGATAAATATAAGACGAAACGATTGACAATGTTTCGAAAAACCGATCTCGTTCCTGTTCATCTTCGGACCTCATTTTCGAGCTTATCACCTGGATATGTTGAATTTAATTCGATGCCGGCATCCAATTCCGAGGGTATAGACCCAGCAAGGACGGTGTCGTCCGGTGCTTCCTCGAGCATCACCTCGATTTTTGTTACGTCACCTGAGAAAATACGAGCGTCTCCATAATCTATATACGTGTACACATATCTCGACGATTTAGTACGCGATATCGACGCTGACTACTTACCGCTGACATTGACGTTTTGGTATTTAACGGGCAAAGGGGTGACATGTCGATGTTTTCTGACTCGATCGCCACCCTCCACCGCGAACGAATTGCTTTCTTCTATCAAGAGTCTGAAACATAAAGAAACGATACGTTTATTGTCAATTAGTTTTCCAAACAGGTTAAGCGATATGAAGTTATTACGCTACCGTGGCCGATAATTTTTGCGAAAAGCATCGATACGTTTACTTACTTTGCCGTACCATCCGACAAGCCCTCATCCATTATTCAACGAACTCATCTGGCAAACTTTGGTATAGGTGTACGAACGATCTATCTCGCTTTTACCGCACAAAATTCGGCCATAGGGCTAACCATAATCCGATTGCATTATGCAATGTTCTACAGAGGCTCAGCCAATAATGCGATTTCTCGAATTCCACGATGAATTTGAAAGCGGGAGGGGGGGAGAGAGAGAGAGAGAGCGCGCGCGCGCGCGCGCTTAAATGTAAGAGGAAATAACATAATCGGGGAAAAACAGAAAGTGTTGTAATGTCCTATACTGGTAGGCTGAGGGGACGGGAAAATGAAACGACTCACGTGCGGCGAAGCTTTTCTCTATCGACGAGTGTACATAAATACTTGTGAAAAGGGATGTCGCAGCAACAGAACCCAATTCAAACTCTCGTATTTCAGGAGATGTGCTTACCGCTAAAAGCTTGGCAGACAACGGATAAAGAGCGAGAAAATCATGCCGGGGATAGGAAGTAAGCAAAGATAATTACATCGAGACTCGTTCTTTTCCTTTCTAACGACATCTCTTATCTCTTTACAAGACTTACGTTCCTGCTCGCCATTCTCCCCGACGACTCCAGATTACGTTTCAAAAGGGGAAAAAAAGGAAAGAGCACTAATTGCTTACGATTAATAAACGAGAGATACCTAACTCTAATCTTCCAAGAAATTTTTATCCAATTTCGAAAGTGCCTCCCATCGTAATTGAAACCGACTCGTTTTAAATCGACGATATTAAATTTGTAAAGAATGTCGTGGATTTTGTTACACGCTAACCGGTATTTCGTTATGTAAAGCTGTTAACGGGGAGTCTGGTTAGGTAACAGTTAATAAGCGAGGACGTTCAATAGATGAAAAAGTAGCTGGAAAGATAATTGAAGGGCTGCCGAAGAAAGATACGGTGCAGCCCCGTAGGCTAATCAATACAGAAGCGAAGAAGACGCGTCTTATGAAATTTTCTAAGCAACGCTCCTCTCTCTCTCTCTCTCTCTCTCGCGCGCGCGCGCGCCTTTGTCGCTACTCGAGTCACGAATCGCGACAACGACGCAACTTGAACGTTTCTTTATCGCAATCTAGCAAGATCTTCCTTCTATCGTCGTAATATCGGCGTCGTAAAACGCTATACGCAATAAAGCGATGAGCAGAGTACCATTAACTTACCAATATATGTACTTTAATCGTGAAACGTATTTGCTTTTCATCAACCGGTCGAGATATTCTTTTCATAAGAGGACCATACCACGTAAAGCGATAATAAAGTTGTTGCTTGCGAATGAAAACGAAAAAGTCAGTTCCTCTTTCCTTTACGACGGATTTCAATTCTCGCCCTTCTCATCGTCCATCTTCGATAAAAGATATCGCGAAAATAAAAGATAAACGAAAGAGGAGCCAATAAGCGAATTTATGAAGAGGAATCGAATCGGACGAATACAAAAAAGAAAAAAAAATTCTGAGAACTTGAGATATATAAGTGAGATTAAACCAGACGTATCTCCTCGTTTAATCAAGAGAAAAATATTAAAAGATTATTCACTTTTAATCGCACAAATCGATCTTAATCGAACGGATACGTTCCAACTTTTCTTTTTGCGACGACTCGAGTCTCACGCGGAGTGATTTGTCTCGTTGTTAGCTAAGGACGGGTAATAAATTTGCGGTGGTAAACTGGAAACGTCATTAAACCATGCTTGAGAAGGTACGACTGTTCGAAACTTGTTCAACTTCGACAGCACTCGTGCGCGTGGTCCACGATTTACACACGTAGGTACGTGTACAAACGCACGTAGCTATGCATACACGCTCTCTCAAGCGCGAGACAAACGGTTCTACGAATCAAAGAAATGTCATTAATTTCCTTAAACACGTCGTATCTATCAACGAAGAAGTTAGACGTATTTACGTATGCTTTCGTTATTTATTCGACCGAAACTTGGACGAAAAGAACAGCGTGTACTTATATACGGTGTCGTACACGGGCTAAACCGACGCGGCGGATACCGTCGTATGTAACGTTGAAAGACTTTCTCGGTCGAAAGAATGGAGAAAATTACTTCCTTCCATTTTAGAAAGGCCGAGGACCGAGGAGGAATTGGAAAGCCGATAAAATTCCGGAAGGTAAGAGTCGTTTCGATGAGACGATACGTGTCGCCCGCAGGAAAATATTTCCCTCGCGAGTTTCCTTCGTGAGAACGATTAGAGCGAAGAAAAGAAAGAGAGAAAATACGCTCGCTTCCATTCTTTCATACAACGTCCCTTCTTTGTTTTATTTCTCTCTCCTCTCTCTCTCTCTCTCTCTCTCTCAATTCTTCCTTATGCAACGTTCTTCCCGTCTTCGTGTCAGAATCGAGAAAAGTTTGCTCGCGACAATACGCCTTCGTATCGCGATGGTAACCTTGAAAGTCCTTCATCCTATTTACGTACTCGCACGAATACCAGCCGCTTCACCGACACGTTCGATGAATCGTAAACGTAACGGCCGAACGATATCTCGATCCATTCGCTTTTGCGCGAATATCGATAACTTTAAAATAATTTAATAAATAAAATTACACGGCCCTAACGATTGAATTCTAACTCGGCTCGCTGCCATTACGTCTCTATTCGCAAGCTGCTCGTCATTTCGACGCGCGGTACGCGTGATTTTTAACGTTGCACTCGACTCGCTGCAAACCCCTAGATTCAACGGATTAGTTGGACGGCTCGACTTCGTTACGATCAAAGCTAATAGCTTTCGATCCTAATAGGCCTCCTGTCGTTTTTCAAAGTTTCGTAGACGCAATCCTCCCTTTCCCTTCATTCTTTTTCGAGATACTCGAGTCGTCGCAAACGAGTTTACTCGCGACGAGATGCCTGTGCAAACTTCCTTTCTTCGTACTACGACGTACGTTTCGAAAAGGCAAATAAATCGTTTCCATTCGTTCATATCTACATCTAGAATAATTTCGATTCAAGAACGACGGATAAATAATCTGATTCGCGCACCGAAGAAAATAAGAAGCATCGAAAGAAAAGTCGCATGCGCAAACGCAACCCAGACGCGGCTACCGCGTCTATCGTGTAAACAATCTGGTATGACATTTATTATTTCAAACCAATCGATGAATCAAACCGATCGAAAACTCGCGTTCTTAGACGAATGGCAGCCAACTACGTGGTTAAATTCTGTTTAAAATTACTACTTGATACAATGAAAATATTGGATGGATAT
Source organism: Vespula vulgaris (assembly GCF_905475345.1). Lineage (NCBI taxonomy): Eukaryota > Metazoa > Arthropoda > Insecta > Hymenoptera > Vespidae > Vespula > Vespula vulgaris. Next base: position 8,458,005 of record NC_066594.1, read on the forward strand.
ATTTAACGCGAATCGAATATCGTCGATCGATGACGAAAGGTTGATCCTCGGAGATCGGACGAGATATACCTCCTTGATATCTAATGATATATTTTTATATTTATATTTAACGTTTAGCGTTACGATGCCGGTAACAAGGCGAATTCTTCGCGTGGTTATAGCTTCGAATCAGCCTGGATTCAATTTTTCACGAGAAATGTTTCTAATATCTATCCTATTACTTCCAACCATCGATCTGATGCAGCATAACTGGGCTCAAGGCTACGACACGAGTCTCTCTCCGGCAGGATGAAAGAAACGCGAATCAATGGATTCCTAATGCCTTCCAACTATCGCGATTCTTCGACTACGGCGAGACGGATTGTTGCGTCCGAGTTGCGACGACGATTGCTTCATCGACGCGCCTATATATTTTACATTTACGCTAAAACGATGCATCTCTAATTATTCGAACTAACGTTACTAAACGCACCTCGCACGATCGTGTCGTTACTCTTCCTTGAAAACGTGCTTTACAAAATTACTATCTCACTCTCTACGTAAGGCCGCTTCTTCCCGCGTAATTGTTAATTATCGTTTGCATGCGGCTTCCTCGAGTCATAAGGATTTATAATCCAGAATAGATACAGCCTCGTCGATAAGTCGACGATTCGAGCCGAAGACGCGCGATACCGCTTCTTTCTCTTCTCAAAATTTTCAAAACAACAACATTCCGATACAATGGCTATAACCTTACGAGAAAAAGAAAGAAAACTATTGATATCGTACGAACGAAAAGATGACCTCGCGATAACGACGGAACATATCTCGTGTATGAACGAAATCACGTAAACACTTTTCTTTCTTTCTCTATTTTGAAAGGAGGAGGGCAGCGAATACAAAGACCGAATCGTCCTAGGAAAGAGAGAGAGAAAGAGAGCTCTCGCAAGGCAAAGAGAAAAAAGACGGAGGAATCCGATTTCGTTAAAAAAGGTCTAACAAGATTGGTCACGGGAACGATGCGTTTAAAATTTGATTTGCTTCCTTCGCGATAGGCTCCGATCGGGTTGGCGGAGGGTGGAGAGAGCGAGGGAGAGGGAGAGAGAGAGAGAGAGAGAAGCCCGTATTTCAGAGGCCGTACCACGAAAGTCGTCCATCAATCCTGCGAGTGCTTTTAGGTACCCCGAAGCAAAGTACCGATGTATGTACATATCGTATATACGTATCTATATATAGACAAATACACACGATTTGCAAAATTCTTCGCTCGGACGAAAAAATTCCCGCGAATAATACGTACGCTACGTTGTCGCCGCAGGTAGGAATATTTTTATTCGTGAAACTTTTTTTAATACCGTAAAATTTCGCACGCAACTATCGTTATAAGCAAAGATTCTCGCCGATCTCCGTCGCTTTATGCTCCAAAAAAGAAGCTTCTTACCACCGAGGGGATGGTAGCCAGAAGAAAAAGATTTGCTATTCTTTACACGAAAATAAAGCTTCGCAGTCGGGATGACCTAAATATTCGACGAACGGTCGGTTTTTTTTCTCTCCCTCTCTCTTTTTTCTTTTCCGGCTAATCGAGGACGATGGTAAATCTTATGTACAGTTATGCCGCAATCGGTATATTCTTTGAAAAAAGTGCCAAGGAAACATTAGCGATTTTTCAAATTCTCCTTTGCGTCAATTCCCATTAAACGGAAATATTAATTCGATACTTTTTATCTCTACGAGCCTTATAATATCCTCATCTACTTAATTACATCCAAGGATATAAATATATTTAATATATATTTAATATACGACAAAATTTTATTCAACCTTGGACCAAATAAAAATATGTCCGTTTAAACGATATACCCTAAACATAATGAATTCTTTTGTAAAATTCGATTCTCTCCTTCGAATATGTACTTATTGATTAACACGTGTCATGATGCTCGAGACATTAAAGAATACATATACAAGCCGTCATATTTAAAACGTACATTCGTTCGAAATCATTACATTCTTACATTCGAAATAGATACATAGCTATAGCACGCTTTTCATATCGCTTGAAATATTAACCTTTTTTCCATCGAAGAAATGATAACGAAGAAAACGAGTCAAAAAGCATTATACCGTGATGATCGGCAGTTTTCGCAATATGGCGTTATATTATAAAAAAAAAAAAGAAAAAAAGAAAGAAAGAAAATAGTCAAAAAGAAAAGAAAACAATGCGAAATAAGTGACTAACCTTTGAATTTGACGCAGTACACTTCCCTGTCCGCTACTTGAAAGATGCGTTTCTCGATGTGTTTTTCTTGACACTTGTTCCCTGCTCTATCAAAACGATCGAGAAAAACACAAGTCTTTGTCGTCGAAGAATTTGGAAGAAAATAATAAGAGAAAAGTGTCGAGAGAGGCGCGAAACTCGAACCGTAATCGCCTAACTTCTCCACGTGACTGACGGAAAGAGTAAGTGCGCGTATCCCCTCCAGTTGGGCGGATCGCAGAAGCCGAAACGAAACTACTCACAGAGCGCAGGTCTACGTTTACCCTCAAGAGAGGGGAGGGGGAGAGAGAGAGAGAGAGAAATAGTAAAACAAAATAGGTCTTCCAAAACAAAACACAGAGCAAGACGCACCTAAATTTTATAATCTATTCGCACTGTAGTAATAATAATAATAATAGTAGTAGTGTAGTAGTAGTAGTAGTAGTAGTAGTAGTAGTAGATCATTCATACTTTTTATATCGTATATTTAATATTATTTTTCTTAATATACAAAGTATAATATACTTCCTCGTAGTAAAAATTTCTTTTGATTCTTGATAAAAGTAGAAAAATAGTAAAGATATGAAAAATGTATATACAAAATATAAATTGTATATATTACAAATACATTTGTATAATACCTGTCATGAATTTATAAAATACCTTGTTCTTTATTTTTATAACTTCATATTACGTTCCGTAGTAATACATTTTACGTTCCGAATTATTCAAATAAACATTTAATGCATTTGAAAAAATCGTGCTCAATTCTTCAAAATTTTCGTATATAAAATAAAACAGTGTAAACATTATTTTTGACTCTATTTCTCTATCCATTTCTCGTAATCGTCTTTTTGCATGTACCTTCCCATAGCGCCATAAAACATATGCTATTTTGATTAAATCGGCTTCCCACGAGATGCGTCGTTTACATCTGGTAAGCATTTTCATTGAAAGAAAAAATATTCTATCTAGCATCATTTCCGCGTCGTGTACAGACTGCATCTCATGAAGGAGCATTTTAAATTCTGGGATGGCGTTTAAACTACTAAACAAAGGACAATACTTGTAGTAATGAGTTAACACCTTTAAAAGTTTACCGGTGAGTGATATAACAGAAACATCGATACTGCGTAAAAATGAATAACTAATTTCAGACAAACCATGAAGTTTCTCAAAGTTATTTATAAATTCTTTTGGATCCAATATAAACGAATTTGCAACGTATATTTTATCTCTTGCAAATGATGTATTCTTCGTAATCTTATTCTTTGTACCGCAATTTCTTAAACTACCACTTTTTATCTCATTGTTTGCGTTAGTACCATTTAGTTGACTACCGCTTAGTCGACTATCCCTTGGTTTGTTGTCATTTCTTTGACTATCATTTGGTTTGTCTCTTGCTTTCCTATCGCTTGGTTTATTACCATTTGGTTGACTATCATTAGGTTTATTAGCATTTGGTTGACCATCATTAGGTTTATCACCATTTGGTTGACTATCATTAGGTTTATTACCATTTGATTGATTATCGCTTTGTCGACAACCACTTGGTTTATTATCTCTTGGTTCTCTATCCTTTGGATTGTTAGCATTTCTTTGACTATCATTTGGTTTGTTATCTCTTGCTTTCCTATCGCTTAGTTTATTACCATTTGGTTGACTATCATTAGGTTTATTAGCATTTGGTTGACTATCATTAGGTTTATCACCATTTGGTTGACTATCATTAGGTTTATTACCATTTGGTTGATTATCGCTTTGTCGACAACCACTTGGTTTATTATCTCTTGGTTTTCTATCCTTTGGTTTGTTACCATTTCTTTGACTATCGGTTGGTTTATTACCATTTGATTGACTATCGCTTGGTCGATTGCCACCCTTGGAAGAGAAAAGCTCTGCTCTTGATTGAACTTTCCTAACGTAACGTACTATTTCTGCTTTTGAATTTGCGTTATTTTTTATTTTATTATACGCCTTACGATGACGTTTACTTCGTAAAGTAGCTTCGTAGTCTTCTAGAACCTTACCATGAGAACTATTAATAATATCATGGGCAAATTGTGTAGATAATACAGTATTAGCAAAAAACATTGCATGCGCTACAAAGGAAACCACGTCAACCATATCGACCTTACGGTTTTCCCGATACTTCTCGACGATACGATATCCGTTGAATCCGATACAAGCGACGTTGACAGATATATTACCAATTACTGCTGTATTATACGCTACTCTAGTAGCTAATCCTATATTTTTACCAGTTTGCGCAACTTTTGAAAGTATTGAACTTCCCTTGGTCAATGCAAACCCCATTGTATATCCGGCAACGCTAATCCAGGATGACAGTGCATTTCTGTCTCTAAGACTAACAGATTCTTTATGCGACTTACGATCGATTAAATTATGTATAGATCTGCCAAACATCCAAACACCGCCAAAACTTGTCGCTGTTGTTCCTGTTTAAAAAAAAATTATCCCGTTATTCGATTAGAAACGATTTACATTCTAAACATCAAATAATAACGCTATGAATAATATTTGTATTACCTGCCAACATGACCATAGGTGCGATAGGAGTAAACCATGACAAAGCAGTAATTCCAAGAGCACCGAAACTTAAAACGCTAGATGCCACATCTATGTGGTTAACGATTTTAGCGTTTAACGAACATACCGGTGAAAAATGAATTGCAAGCAATACTGTAGAACTCTTTTCTGTTATATCTAATTCAAGATCTGCTTCGTAATATCCATTTTTGGGTACTACCATAATGCAAGGGAACAATTTATTATGCGTTAAATAATCGTTCCAATTTAAGTATAATCTTCCATCGTGGTCTACATATTGTATATTATACTTTTCCTCAAGATTGTCATGTGAACTTACTTTGCTATGATTTCTAATTTTAAAAATAGGAACATACTTAATCTCTCTGTTAGCTGTCTGATTAGATCGTTCTGGTATTTCACACGTAACGTTATATAAGACGCTGCAGAAAATACTCCCATCCGACTCCTTACCATAATTCGTTATTTGATCGTATATCGAAGATACCATTTTGCTTCTATATTGTATTTGTTCGTCGCCGTCAGCCGATTTTTCTTTATTTTCTGGAATACGATCTATCAAGAGATTTGATTTATTCTTAACATTTTCTATTTTATAATCATTCTTTACGTTCATCCTCATAATTACCTAGTGCATACCCAATATATTGACGTAATATGTCGAAATCTTCCGCTTCGTATTTATTCCAATCGGGAAGAAGTTCATAAAATTCCTGTTGTATGGCTTTGGCAATCCTTATCATGTTTTCCTGTTTAAAATAGTACAAGAATATATATGACAAACTATGCGAAGAAAATAATTATATTGTACGAGCGTAGCCTATCATCTTTTTATAAATTAATATCTATATTTAAAAACTGATAATTATGATCTTATAAATTAGCCGAACCGAAACGATAAAAATCGAATAATTTGCAATAACTTATCGCTAATGCAGTTAAAATGTGCATTGTTTATTTTAATTTCAAATTTAAATCATATAATGAAAATTATATTTACCCTTATATCGTTGGCTACGTCGATCGACATTATATCGGCTTTACAACTGCGAAGTAAACTACGAAATAAACGGGGAATTATCTGAGCTTATCTTAAGTTATGCATGATTATATATAACATTACGCATTGCCAACAGCGATAGAAATTTATATAGAAAGATTTTCTTACTTGCGGATTAATTACCACGGGAACGAATGACGAACGTTTCGTATATAGCCAAAATTTCAAGGTTCTTGTATCTAACCTGATCCAAGCTATTTATTAATAGTTGCTAATAATCCGGCTGCACGCTACACGGGTTTTAACGAAATGATCTGTACAAATTTTGAGAGTAGGTTCTAGGGATCGAAATAAAAAATACCCTATGGACGTTGATTCGAAATTATCAATCATCAATCTGATACAGAAGAAGAAAGCCAAACGCTTTAACGTGATCGTTTCTTTAGGCATTGCAAGAAAATTTCGAATCGTCGTAACTTCAGCAGTAAACGATTCGTAGGACATTTTTGATTTGTTCAAGCCTTCGAAATTAATACCCAAAGTTCGTATCCTATACATTTGTACAAATCATACGTTCCTCTAGATATATACGTATTATATACAACACGCATCTCGTTACGATTTGAAATAACAAGAGATAAAACCATTGTTGGATTTCTTTTGTAGTTTAAAAAAAAGAAACTCTTCGGTGTTGACAATAAAAAATTTATTATCCTTGCTAAGCTTGACGAGTCATTTTTGTATTTTTAAAAATTACAAAGGTTGCCAACTTGCAGCGACAAAAAGTAAAGAAGAAATCTGCACAAATGATTTCAATAAAATGACAAACATCGATTAATTATAATAGTATTATATTTCAAATAATGAGTGTACGTGTTTGTATACGCAGAAAGTAAATTAGTCATCATTAATTCGTTTTAAATACGTCGAGAACGATCGAAAGTAACGTTTGAGTTTCCTGTAATTTGATTGGTCCTCAATCAGCTATGCTCGAGAACGAACTGTAATTTAACTTTGCCCTATATTTGTCTTCTATTTATAATAATTAATTTCTATGAGTATTACGCGAATATTATGTAATTATAATCGAATTGTGCATCGGTAAATTTATTAAATAACAAAATACACTTTCCTTTCATCTTCTTCGATAGTAGGATTATATACCCCGCCAAAAAATTAACATAAGAACGTTATGACCGGCTACGACCGTTGCACGCAGTGTGCAAAATATACATAAAAATAGATAAATAAAGAAATAAATATTTGTTATCGCGTTTGACTTGTACATTTTCTTCGACGAGTAATTATAATCGTTTGTTGAATTAGCGATTAAGCGGACTTATCGTTACCATAGAACCATAGACAAGTTGGAAAGTGGTAAATACATCTATATTTTTATATTTAGTTTTATTATTAATTAAAAATATTAGTAATTTTAAGTAATATGTACCTATTTACGACTCTCTTAATCTCCAAGTCTCGTCAACAAGTATAATTTTCGAATTACTCTTTAATTTTTATATGAAATTTTACAGATATTATTACAAAATGGCAATTTTATATTTCTGGATTTTTATGTTGACATTAATTTTAAATCAAGCGAACTCAACGACGCTATTTAGCTGGTTATGGGGTACAAGTACGGACGATACAAACGTTTTGGTTGCCGATGGCGTACCTTTGATATCGATACCATACGAAACTATGACAGAGGATGAAAAGTTTCTGCAAGAAGCTGCAAAGTTTACAGATATTCAAGCTTCGTCCCCTTTAAAAACTTGTCAACATAAAGTAATTATAAAAATAAGAACTTCTTGCTACGATATGACCGAAGAACAGCTTGCTAAATTGAGCGTCAATCTGTTGAATTGTCAATCGGCAGTAGAAGGAAGAAAAATGTTTCCTTGTACGGAAGAGATGGTAAAAATTTTCTTTTAATTTTTCTTTTAACAGTCGTTTAATAATTATTTTATTAATTATTGACTACTTACAAATATAATACTTCAATACTTTAGTCTCAATCCTTGTCTTAGCATGGTAGCAGTATTGCCATACCCTTTGAGAAGTGGTTTTATACAAGTTCAAACCTGCATATTCCCCCTCCCATTTCAAATATGCAGGGACCTCCTCAAAGATTCTGTAGTTGACACAGTATGGAGTACAGTATCCCTGTATGAAGAAACCTATTTCTCTAGATCCAATAGAGCTGTATTATTTTTTGTTATAACATGGCGAAATTAACAATATATTAATTTGTTTCTTCTTTTTGTTTTGTTTTTATCATACAGAATATTGCAAAATATACGATAGAAGATATGTAAATGTTAATACAAGCAAAAGTGGTGTCTTCAAACCTTACGCAAGTAAGATACTTACAATTATTTTGTGTTTTTCTTTAGTCTCTTAAACAATGCACGACAGATATGGATGCAGATATGTGGAATGCATATCATTTGATGAGTAATAGGGCTCGAGCGGTTTGTTATACGGCTCGAAGTACGCAATTTCGTGCTCTGACCGAATTAACGGTCAATAAATTGATGCAAACTGCACATTCGCAAATTAAAACGTTAATGTCTTTGAAGGTGTGCATAAGTAGAATACTTTTTGGACGTTCAAAAAGACACGATTAATATATTTTGTGATTTAAAAATAGGAAAGTCAGGATCGTTTGATGGATCGAACGAGCGAAGCGTTATCTTCCTTGTCGGACGGCAATAAAGCATTATTACTACAACAACAAAATCTGAAGGACGCTCAAACGACCGCTCACAAATTGGTGACTACTAATCTTAGAAATTTAAACAACGAAAAAGCATTGATCCGTCTAGGTCACGCTCAACTTGCGACCATGGTGGAAGATGTGAAAGAGAAATTAGGTAAATGGATATTATTCCAATTATTTTCATTTTTACTTAATATAATAAAAGAAGTAATAATAAATTGTAAACGCGTTGAAACGATATTTTAAAGAGAGAGCAGGCGAAGAACTTGTTAAACAATCTACGGTGCGTGGAGAGAGTCATAAGGAAATATTAAACGACTTGACAAACGTACGAAATCAAGCACAATTAATTTGGGAAAAGATAGAGTCTAGTACAACCCTTATACTCGATCAGCACCGGGAAGCTGCCGAACAGTACGAACAAATGATGGAGAAATTGGCACGTATCAATGACACTATTCAGTTTATCTCCAATGTAACTAATAAAATGCGTACAGAAATAGAACAGAACATTCATCAAGTCGATTGGATTATGGATTATATCGGCGATACTGGTATGTCAAAGTAACAATTTTTTATTACGTAATAATATCGATTACCGTATTTCTATTAACGTTTAACTATAGAAAAATTGGAAAATCCTTTTCAGGGGAACGATTACAAAGAGTATATCGTACAGTTTTGCATATTCTATATCTATTGATTGCCATGATAACTGCTGCATTTCTGAATGCACCGTTTTGGACCAGAGCGGCTATAATGGGCATTATACCTTTAAATCTTTGTTCTTATTTAAAACACGGTTTGGAGGCTTGCCTTGATTTTCCTTCTATCACAGCATTAATATTTTTAATAACAATGAGTAAGTAAACTTCAAAACAAATACACGATATGTACATCCAAATACGCAACACACGACACGCATACAGAGATATTATAAATAATTCATAATCATCACCGCTTTAACGTTATAATGTTACATTTTTGTTCCAGTGCATTTTTTAATGAGTGGCATACAATATATTTGTAAATCCAAATTTCAAAATTCTGAACCAGTAAGATTGATTAATACGAATGGATTATCTAATGGTAATACTCGCATTTACGAATCACCTTCCGATTCCAATTCCATTCAAACAACGTTCATAGGTTCCGTAATAAAAACGACAGTTCGCAATTTTTTCATTACTATACTTAATAAAATAAATGGTTTAAAAGGTTTGTTTTTGTTTCTATAATATTTTTAATAACTAATTAATAATAAACACCGTGCTCGTATCCATTTGTAATTATGAAAAATTGTAATATACCATGTATTTCTATTGTTGTAGAAAAAACTTCAAATTTGATTCAATCGGTAGCCTCGTGGAGTCGACAAAATTTGTCCGCGCAAGAGCAGCTTTCTTGTTCGTATATACCGGCAAAAAAGTCGCACGAAGATATTTATGACTACGATTATCCTGATATGTCCGATGATTTTTCTCCGGGAGATGTACCTAACAAATCTAACGATAGCTATAATGTCACTAACGATGTAAATAATTTCATAAATACAAACGATCTCAGATATCGCTTAAAAGGAGTAAAGGAGTTTGTTGCTACAACCGAACAAAAAAATTTGTCTATAAACTCGTCCAGAAGGTGAGTTTTGATAACATAAGTATAAACATTTGTTGGATCAATGATGCGCACACGCGTATATGTATATATATATATATATATATATTAATGGAATTGTCTGTACCCGTAGCAGTAGCCCAGTACCACGTATGTTGTGTAACGGATTAACGCGAAGCGGGAAGAGATGTCGTTTGTTTGCAACTGTTGGTCGTGAGTTCTGTTCTCGTCATTCTACCGGTACGTCCATTATTACCGATTAATATATTTTAATAAAAATAATAATTTTATAAAATTATATTTATTAATCGAAAGAATAGTAAACAATGAAGTATTTTATCTGTTCCTTATCGTGTTAGTTTAATTAAATGCAGATTATAGCAATGTGCCACAATACAAGGTTAATAATGTGTTTCTTATTTATTGTAATACGTTTTGACAAGTGCGTTTAAGAGTTATTCTTAATTATGCATATACATATCTACGTACGTATACAAAGTTGTTAATGATCTATATTTTATAACTTTTATTTGATTTTTACATAAGATATTAGCAAAATACTCATTACTTTTATTTATATTATGCAATGTATGTCGAATTAGATGAGTGCTGAAATACTTTTATAACCTACGATTAGGATAGATGTAAGTTATCGTATAAGAAATGGTACTGTTATTCTCCGAGATAACAAGATTAATACAATATTTAAGAGGTACGTAGTAGAGATACACTGTAGCTTAATCGTTTCAAAAAAGTGCCTTTATGAAATTAATATAATTTTACATACAATGCGATGTACTTAAATACAATAATTTATAGCTACAATAGAGAAGTATTCTATAATTTCAGCATTACGAATAATTCGAATGGAATTACGAATGGAATGGGTTTATATATATACGCACGTGCACATGCACACACTATTATATATATCCTGAACGAAATATAATTTTTAGATAGCAAAATTAAGATTTATCGCGTCTTTTTAATATCTAAGTAGTAGAAAAATTTAGACAGAAGAATTTGATCGATTAATGATACTTTTATATCGATCAACTGTGTATCACAAGTTTGTAAATTACTTTATAACATGGCAAAAATATATTTCTCAAAACGAACGAAAGACTAATTTTATCGATTTAAAAAATTTAGTATCAACGCAAACCAAAGTGTGATCGTATATGTAACTGTTTTAAAAACGAGTAGTTGTACTTTTCTCCGACAGATAGCGAGTAGATCGAGTATGTGAGGTTTGAACGAAGTACATTTGATATACGCTTGTATGTGAGATAAAGAAGAAATTAATCGTTTGTCACTTATATATCCGCTCTATTTAATAATACAGGTAATTATTACAGTGAGATATACATATTATTATGTATATACGTAAGAATCGGGAACTTAAATTTTCTAATTAGGTTACGATTCGTTTAGGTTACATTGACGATATTTTGTATTTACATTTTTTGTTTGTTTGAAGTTATATACAAGCAATTTCAAGAATGTCCGTCACGATTCGACGAGTATTTTTCACGCGCGTAGCTGGAAATTATCGGAAAAGTTTAATGAGGCAAAGTGTTAGGGAAAGAACTAATGGAACGCTTATAAAAGAAGAATCAACCGATGACAGTTGCAAAACTAATATTCCTGCACCCGAACCGGGTAAATTTCAAGCAGCGATCTTGGATAAGTACGATAATTCGTTGATTATACAAAACATAGAATCGTTCACAACAGCTCAACCAAACGAAGTAATTCCCGTTGACACAAAGTTTCCTATTTACTCTCGCTTCGCGTATTATGTATTTCATATTTCTTAAAAGCGTCCTACGTTATTCTGATAGGTTATCATCGACGTAAATTATTGCTCCGTAAATCATTCTGATGTATTGTTGAGTAAAAACTTGTACCTATACGAACCAAAATTGCCCATTACGCTTGGGTATGAACTAGTCGGTGACTTAGTTTACGTAGGAAAGGACGCGCAAGAGAAAGGCTATAAAATTGGAGACAAGGTTATAGCGCTTAATAAAGAACGATACGGAGGATTTGCGGAACGATGCGTAGCAGAAGTTGCAGTACGTATGCGTTGTCGAGGAAGATTTTGAATGTGATAACGCGAATTTAAACATATATTTCATATTTTTTCATCAGGATATTTGGAAAGTACCATCAAATGTTAAATCATTAGACGCTGTATGTCTTCTTAACGATTATATGAGTGCTCTCATCGCATTGGAAAGAGTAGTGTCCATAGATGAAAATGATATGATTTTAGTAAATGTGGGCTTAAGCAGCGTAGGTTTGGCAACCATTGATCTTGCCAATAATGTATTTAGATCGCAGGTAATATTTATTCGCCAACACCTTACCGTTCCATATTTCTTTAGTAAAATTTACAATTTTTAACTTCAGGTGATCGGTATTTGTATCAATAACGACGATGCTGTTCTCGTTCACAACAAGGGTGTATTTGCGTCCTTTGCGTACGACGAACGAGACTTGGTGGAATGCATAAAAGAAATTATCGGCGACAAAGGCATTAAGGCTATTTTCGATGTAGATGGCGGCGAATATTTCAAGAAAGTTTTAAAATGGTACAATTTCTGGTATTTTTAATAATATAATATACTTTTTTAATGCTACTAGTATTGTTAAACACATTTATCGAAAAAATGAATAATTTTAGTTACACTGATATATATAAAAGTGGCACATCATTGAAAGATTTACTGCGCGATGATAATTTTACTGTGGCGATACATCATTTATCTCGTGAAGGTATAAAGTTCAATATCTAGTATTTATAAGCATAAGATCGTTTATGGAATTATAGCCTCTCTCATGAAGGGCGTATAGTAATTGCCGGCGCAGCTGCCGCTAAGGAGGATGCACAATCGAAGGTCGAAGCAGGTTCTTTTAGTATCACCGGTTTTAACCTTAATGAATACAGAAAAAAGGATCCAGATAGCTATCGGCAAGTCATACGTTTTGATTATTTTAGATTTTAGTTAAAACATATTCCTATATCTATCGCTGATATTTTCAAGGCATCCTAGAGGGTTACGTTTATCTCGGAGCTGCGATGAACGATAAGGGCGGTGATGGGAGCGAAGCGTAGAAATGCGTTCTATACGGAAGCGTTTATATCGAAGCAACGAGCAGAGCTACGCTTACTTTTTTCTATCGCAGTTCCAATATAAAAGTACCCTTATTTAAATATTTAAATGCAGCTGCATTGGTATTTTTTAATAGTCGTACATTAAAAAGATATACTTAAAGAATTAAATTAGAAACAAAAAAACGCACGGACACTAACACTTACAGTACAATTGTACAGACAAGCCGGACAAGAAGTCTTAGATTTTTACGAAGAAGGCCTCGTTATCCCAGTTCATTCTACGATTTTTGGTCTGTATAAAGTCAACGAGGCGTTACGTTTCTCTTCCGAGGGAAAAACTTCTGCAAAGGTGAGTGGTGATCCCTAAATTAATTTTTTACATCTTATTTGTCTCATAAACAATATTTGTGGATGTTGTACGAAACTCGTTTAAAATATTTCATTTGCAGGTCATTGTAGATATTAAGAATAAAGAACATATAGTTCTCGCAAATAAGGATGAAGATAAATAGAACGCAGATAAGGTTTGAAAATAAAAAATATAAATATCATGATATATCTTGTATAATATTATGTTTCATCAAATTTAATTTTTTGTTATTAACTTGAAAAGAGAATGTACAACGATCGCTTAGTCGGTTATACTGTTAGATCAATTGCATTATATCGCTTACTTTAACTATCGCGAGGAAAGATTTATTAAAAAATCTTATTTCTTTTCTGGCACAACTTCGCTAATACCATACATGCCAGCTAGTAATCGACCGTGGGAAGGAGGTACTGGTTCTTTCGGTGGTAAATACGGGCCCTTCTCGCCCATGTAGACGTAACTATAGGCATATGAACGAATGGTTAAGGTTATTACATCTATCATAACAATTTGATACAAGATACGCAAAAGTGTATTGTTTTTGAAGGATACGGTAATCTCAGAACCCAATAAGCACTTTGCGAGAGTTTGATCGGTTCTTCACAACCGGTTACAAATATGGGACACGGTGGAGGTCCCGGTTGAACTCGAGGATTTAATGTAACGTGAACGGGTGCTTTTGGAGTAACCACGTGAATTCTCATAAGTTGAGCTATCAAAGGTTGCGTTTGCCTGGAAAAAAAAAATAATAATAATAAACATACATCGTGTTTATTACCGATTATTGAAGTGTACGATATAAATCTTTTACTACGTACCTGCACGGACATGGAAAGTAAAGAGGCATATCTGTGGTACTGGATGTTACTTTGTTTCCGCTATCCTTTACGATTCCATTACCAGTTGCCTTTAAAACTTTGTCGGGCGCAGATGCCATAAATCTATGGCCTCTCGGACATTCGTATTCCACTCCAACGAATATCTTAACGACAAATTCCTTCCCACTTTTGGATTTTCGACCTCGGATGGTATTAAGGTTTTGAAAGTTTTTACCTCTTGGGCAATATCCGTGAACCCCATGATCGTTTATAGTAGGCCACAAAGATCCCCTTTCCTTCTGATGCTCTAATCTATGAAATCAAATTATTACATTTTATGACGATGTAATAATTTGTAATGATATATAAATCTTGACAAACCTTACTGTTACATCCCATGGCAAAAGGAATGCAGAAGTTGGCAACACACCTGCTTGATGTTGCAAACCCAAATTATGCGAGTACAAACTGCTTGGGCCAAGACAAACCAGAGACCAGCTAGAAAATTGTGGTAATAATCCAGCCGGTGACTCCGTGTGTAACATCCCTGGTAGATACTCCGTTGTTGATGGTTGTCTCACCAGAGACTTTTCTGGTATATCGCGTATAATTTGTCAATATTATATATATATATATATCTGCGCGCGCGCGTACGTAGTAAAGATACACGTCCACGTACAAAGTAAACTACCTTTGGTATTTTCTGCATCATCGGAAACTTCTATAACGACTTTGTGTCCGTCGCTAGGAGTAAGACTCGTCTTGTTACTCAATCTCGGAACATCTTCTTCCGTAGGATCACTTTTCAATGGAGAGGGTGCACCACTTTCATACGCTGTAATGTCGTCTGCAATATCCATCGAAAAACTTGAGAAATGTTTTTCTTTTTTTAATTTTATCTTTTAAAATTTTAATTCGTATTATACATCGTAATTACCATTTAAGGTATTTTCAACCCCAAGACTGCAAGGTTGCGTTTGACCTTGAGGCGTGGATAAATTAGTCCTACTAAGTGAATCCTTTCGTTTCGTTCCTGAAAATAACTGTGCCGCTCTAAATAAAAGACAATATTGAGTTCAAGGTACTTCTCGCAATATCATTTTGCAGAAATTGAAAAGTAATATATGTATCGTTGATTTACCTGAAATTATGAGTACTGGGCTGAAAAATAGGAAATTGTATACTTTCTAATTGCGCGCAACCACATTGCTTTGCTAACATTTGAAAATAGTCGTAATTAGCCTGTCGTAAACTAAACGGATCCTCTCGTGGCCCTTGACATCTTCCACAATTGCAGGCACAAATATATCGAACCCCGCTACAGTGTTCCATGATCGGTAATTCACTGTAAATTGGATATATCCCAATTCGATATAAGATCTGAGAGATGGTAATAATGTCTAACGGAAAAAAAGTCAATGTATTAGAAATACCTATTATCTCCCCCTGGTTCAAGTTGTTCACCACCTCCAGCACCTTCGCTGCCTCCTTTATGAATTGGGTTTGTGCAAGGGTTCCCGGTTAATGACAATACTTCACACATTTGTCGTCCAGTTCGCCAATGTTTATCGCATTCTGCTTGCAATTTCTCGCTAAATTCTTCAAACAGCGGACCTCGTGCATGCATTTCGAAAACTGCCATAGCATGTGCTAATTTCGATTCGTGATATGCTCTAAATAAAACAGCGAGTTCTATGTGTAGAATTTTGTTTTAGTTGGGATCGTCCTTTTCTCACGTATAAATATTATAATCGCATTTGATTTATACATTATTACGAATGATTACCTTGTGTAATGTTGAGGAAGGTTCTCTTGATAAGTCTGCAAGGCTCTTGGGAGTACTTTGCTACATCTACTTTTACTGAATTTAACGTCAGTATCCAATAGACTATGTAAAGATAGTAATTCTTTGTCCATTCCTTTTATGAAGTATTCCAAAATTTTGTTTGCCACATTGCAGAATAACGATAACGTAGGTATCTGTCGATAAACGTGTACACGTTAATATTCATTTTTTAATAAAAATTTGTGTTTCCATAAATACAATGATCGTGATAATTAATATAAATTTCGTAGCAACCTCAAAGTACGCTGGTACCGAATGTCTACCAACGTTGTCATCGAAACCTCTGCCAAAAGCAAGATTTATATGTTGTTGCAAGAATGATTTGAAAGAACGTGTTTCTGAAATCAATCAAACGGTTATAACATTTGCCTGTGCGTTCGCGTATACGTGCGAAAATAAATTAGAAAGATCGTACACCAATCTCTGTATCATCCGTTTCAAGATTTGTATCTAAACTAGCGAGACTTCTTGACGTACTACCACCGGAACTAACTTTACAACTTTGAATTAATTTTTTCATCATGTAACCCAAAATATCTCTAGATTCGGTAGGACCGTTATGTACATATACAAATTCTTGATTTGCTGGGATTGCAAATAACGAGTTTGAACTAGAAGGAAAAAGAAAACGGATTTTAATAACGAAAAAATAAACAAAAAAACGAATAAAGAGAAAAAAAGAAAAATAAAATAATAATAAAAAGAAAAGCATAATCAAAATCGTTCACCTGATATTTGTAACTATTCTATTTTTTCTCAAGACATGATAAATTTGATCTTCCAACGAATGTTCCAGTTTTTTAATATTTCCTCCGTTATCTGCATCCTGCAGCGTCATAGGTATAGGACAACTTTCAAAATAGAATAATACCCTCGGAGAACAAGGTCTGGCGTTCGATATCCAATCTTTTGGTATAGTGGATATACCACTTAATACATCTGAAAGTTGAGGAGAAATTTTTTGCCTACAACGAAAGAAAATAAATTTTCACCGATCCGGAGTTACATATAGATTTAATTTATAATTTATTCCCTGCTATAACATCGGGGAAACCTTTTTACCGTACTATATCCATGGCACGAAATAAATGTATGTAACTGTAATCGAACGTATGAGTCGGATGGGTAAGTATTATCACATGAGATATATGAAATAACACCAGTAAAGCTCTAGCGTATTTATATCTCATATGCGCCCATACGCTGAGAAAGTCTTTGCAATCTTGCTTTTCTACGAATCTGTCATATTCGGACAGAAGGGTGTGAGAATCCAAAAATCCCCGCAGATGTAGATATACGGTTTTGTCTTTAACGTTATGATATCCTTCGATCTCGCACTGAAATCGTTTACAAGTTTTGTTTTACGACGTAACTCTAGCGAATTATCTCGATACGTAGACGTTAATTTATCGTCGCTCAGCGAGGGATTTAAAGATATTATTACCATAGACGTTTCATCCACAGTTGGCTCGTTCAAAAGATCCACTTGGAGGATAGAACTCAACATATCCGTTTTACATCCTTTCGTACGATATTGGGATTTACCGAATACAGACACGACAACGACCTTTTTATTCGTGTGTGAAAAACTAAAATGTTTCGTATAATTTATTATTAATATATCATTATTATTATTACTTCAACTTTCTACAAGAAAGTACGTGTTACTTGCTTCGATAATACGTAACTAAGACGTGAGTAGTAAAGATTGTATTATTTTACCAAAGCTTACGTTATATCCAACGATTTACCTGCTAGCGTCAATTGGAAGCGTAAACTTTTGTGGCCGCATTTTTGCATTTATTCACGATCTTGTGTCAATCTTGTGTCGATCAACGACGGGTTGCAACAGGTTAGGACGCTTCCATCAACGCATGGTCATCGGTAAATAACATTTCCGCGCTTTGATCACGAGTTAAATCTTAGGCGCGATATTCGAATCGCCCACTTAATTTGCGAATAATATTAGAGAATTCGTGTCTCGTAATTAAAAACATGGAATATCGCAATAAACCGAGAGAATCGATAAAGAGGATAATATAACAGAGGTTACGATGTAAAGCGGTAAGAAAGTCTTAAGGCTTATAAAGAAATGTAGACGGCAAACGAACGGTCTAACGTGGACGGATTGGTTTTCGATTGGGTATCAAAGACCGAGAGATGCGACATCGACCAACGGTAAGCCAGCTTCGAATGGTCAGGTATCGCCATGTGGTAACTATGTAAGACGTATCCTTGATACGATCGTAACTGTACGTAGGTGCGTGCATTCATTTTACATCGCAGGGTCTTTTTAACAAAGTCGTTAAAGTGCAACGGCGATTCAACGAGTAGTTCATTAGGTACTAGTAGTTCGTTAGGTACTCGAAGAACGGCTTCGAAATGGATAACGAGATGAACGAAGTTTTCGTTTTTATCTCACGAAAAAATGTGCCTTTTTCCCGCTATGGTATCGTTCGTGCCTTCGCTCCTCTTATAGGTTACGCTATTTCGAGGAGAAATTTCGACGAGACCGGTCGCACAACGCCAACTGCATTAGGATTGCATCTTTCAAGGACGGTCTATCGCTAGTCAAGGAAGAACGATCGTCGACGAACGGATATGCGCCGCACTCTCGTGCCAGTGAACTTCGTTCCATCCTTTAGCCGCGAAGCTGCGAGGACCAAAACGACGATCCGTTTGCATCGGCGTGCGTTCGTCGAAAAGAGGTAACGTAACTCGCGCGCATCGAGTAGTCGCGATCGGTTCGCGAAAGCGCAGCGTACTTTAAAGCGGTGCTCCGATGAATGAACGAATGAATAAACGAACGGTAGGGGGCGGTAAAAGAAGACGCGGACTTGCGCTCCTGCGGACCGAGTCGTACGAGGCTGGCGAAGGGCCGGGCGAAGGGTCGGGCGAAGGGCCGGCGGTGGTACGGGGTGGCGCGGGCTTAATTGCACCGCATCACAGAACGTAGTATTTCGTAGTACGTCGGTTCGCATGCGAAGCCGCGCGCCCGTTTGGCCCGTTTCGCGAAGATCGATTCACATGCACACGCGATACGTACGTTCGCGTTACACGGAGATAGTGGGAGGTCGTAGATGGCTTGGAAGAAATCTAGATAGGAATCTAGGACGTAATCGGATGTAATCCTATTTTGAAGGATCTAAAAAAGCTAGGAACGATGGCTTTTCTTATCGGTCATTTTCATGCGACACGATATATTCGTATTCTCACTTTTGAGAAACGTCAGGAAATTTGATCGATCGACGGTCGATCGTCGTAGTCGTTAGGTAGTGGCCGCCGATCGGGAATAGCCGAATCGATGCGGGACGTTGCACGCACAAATAGCTGCTCACGCACGAGCGCTTCGCGTATATCGGTGGTAATGCTCGCGTACCGGCTCGAGTAACCCTTGTTGCTTCGAAGCCTTAGCGCCGGAAGAGGTCACGAATGAAAGGAACGAATTGAAAAAGGTGCGAAAGCCGTCTGGCATTCGTTCGAACGCCACCCAATCGCGTCGTCGTCTTCTATATATCATCGCGTTCTCGGTATTACGCGTCGGAGCTGCGATTTTTTCTTCTTTCGACTTAATGTCCTCTTTAAACGAACGAATAGCGTCATCAGTGCGCGCGCGTACACGCTCGTATCTTCCTCTCTTCTATTTCGTATCAAAGAGATTATCGCTTGTTCGCGAATCGAAGAGAAGATTATTAGATCTCTTCGAAGTCGTCGATTTTTTCACGCGACCTCTCTTTCGTAACGTAAGCGATTATTTGCTGAAACATCGAGGCACACGTATGCGAATACATCGAATCGGGAAATACATGGGTAAAGGAGAACAAATATTTATCGATTTTCGGTAGATCGATTTCCTAAAGCGTAATCTTAATCGTAGGAGATCCGTACCGAACCGTTTAGAAAGGCCGTTTAAATCGATCGGTCTCTAATCTCCGACACAGTCCTCCGGCACGTCTTCTGGTGCGTCTCCATGTTAACGACAAACCCCCCAGCAGTCTTTCGCAATCAACGCTCGACAATTGACCTCTGATTGCGATTTTCCTTTTCGAGGGAGGAAATATTCGTCGACCCTTGTCGAAGGTTAAGACGCTTGAGAAACAGAGAAAGGATTCGTAAAAGCTGAATCGGAGGAAAGATTTAAAGACTCGAGTTTGGATTTAGTCGCATGTAGGACGAGGAGTGTCGTCGAAAAAGTCTTTGGTCTAGAAAACGAAATATCTTGTCTATTCGAATGGATCGAAGCGATCGATCGAACGGCCAGAAAAAGGAATCCTACGCGTCGGAATCTTTGGATAGACCGTACCGGACACCTACCATAGATGGTTGGTAGGTAGGTAGGTAGGTATACGTACCTTAAGCCATCGGACAAGAAAGAAGACACGAAGAGATTATTGCGTGCGACGAAAAGATGCAAAAACGTTGCAAGGGCGAAAGGGAAGGGTCGCTGCGAGAAGCTCCGGCGGACGTACCTACGTTGCTATATTAACGCGTATCTTATATATGCTGGTATCTACTCGATTCCGATGGGATCGAAATTGGGAAAACGGGCGAGTTGGGTCGATCGTTCCGTCGTCGTCGTCGTCGTCGTCGACATCCTCCTTCTCGTCCGTTGTCCACGTCCCGCGATAAAGGAGCCGCGTACGCCGGCGTCGGCATGCGCACTCCCGACATCCAACATGTCCGTCTCGGTGACTGACTAGAGTCGGTATAGGGTAGTCGTGCTTACGCGGCGCGGCGCGTTGCACAGGGTCGGCTCGAATCGCGATTTCCACCCCGTCTTAGTTCGAGCCGCTTCGACGTCCTCGTCAAAAGTGCTTCTTTGCCGTCGCGTCGTCTTGCGTTTCTTTATCTCTACCTTTCGCGCTCGCAACACTCATTAATCCATCAACGTTTCTTTTCGCATCTTTTCTTCGCAGGAATCTTTACAAATCTCATGGAGTTTGGCGTAAGAGGCAATATAGAGAGAGGATCGCATAACTGGATTGGTCATACGTACATGTGAGAGAGAAAGAGAGAGAGAGAGCAGTGCTCACCGGCTATACGGTTAAATCGTAAAGACGAGAAGGAAGATAGAGAGCGAGGGTGAGAGTAAGGGAAAGAGAGAGAGAGAGAGAGAGAAGGATATAAAAGGAGAGGGGGTGAGTGAGAGGGCTGGGCGAGCGGGTGGGAAAGGCGAGCGAGAGAGACTACTCGAGGCAGGCGGGCGTATTGATTCCCGCGTGGCGTTATACGGCGAGGTGAGAAAGCTGCGAGCGGAAGATTCCTCCTGCTTCCTTCGCCGACAAGGAGAAACGGCAAGAGAAGAGAAAGAGAGAACAAAAGTATCTCGTAATTGGAATCAATCGAGTGGGCTAGTTGCACCGAGGAATACGTACGATCGCCGACTCTCTTACAAGATTCTCCGGAAGGTACGTTTAAGATCCTTGCTTATAATCCAATGAACCCTCTTTCGCGATTGCGCGTAAGCGAGCGAGTGAACGACCGACCGACCGACCGACCGACCGACCGACCGACCGACCGACCGACCGAACGACCGACAAACCGACCGACCGATCGAACAAACGAATGAACGAACGAAAGAACGAACGAACGGACGGACGGACGGACGGACGGACGGACGGACGGACGGACGGACGGACGGACGGACGGACGGACGGACGGACGGACGGACGGACAGACGGACGAACGAACGTCCGAACGAACGAAGGAAAAACGAACGTGGCCTTGTTCGAGCACGCGCATCGCCTCGATCGCTCTACGTTTTTACGTTTATACGCGCGTTCTTTGAGGCGAGACGAAAAGAGATAGATGGATGAGAGGGCGGTTCGGGACGGGAGCGAGAGGGAAGATGGTGGAAGCTACTCTCGAAAAAAGGGTATATCGATCGGTTGGTCCGGGACCATCGGCTGGCACGCCACCACGATTCCGTGCTGGTGGCTCTGCTCTGCTTTTCCCCATCCACCTCTCTTTCTCTTTCCTTTTCCTTCCTTCGGATTTGCCCTCTTGCTTCTTCTTACGCTTTCATTCGTTTTTCCGCGTTCCCGGCTAGAAGGAAGGAAAACGTGCGCGTTCCTTGAAACGCCGCTAACAGTTCATATCGGGGTAGCTACTGTTGCTGGTGCTCTGTCGGCACTGCCGGTGCTAGTAATTCCGCTACTACTGCTCCTGCTGCTGCTGCTGCTGCTGCCGGCGGGCTCTCTTAAACTCCCGTATCTCTTATCGATCGAAGACCGGCTCCATTTGCTTACGATACAAGCGTACGGACAAATCTTTCTTCCCTCTCTACGAGCGCTCCTTTCGAGATCGAGTACGTTCGCGTACGTACGTTTTTACGACGTACACGTGATATTGATCCTCGTGCGGGGCGTACGATGGGAGTACTCGTCATTAAAAATAATCTCGCTCTTCGGTTTCCCCGTCTTTTAAAAGCGTCCTTCGTTCCGATTCCTCGACGATCGATCAAATATCGCGACTCTGGTATCGTACGAGCGAGAAAAGAAGGGGGTTGGAGAATTCGACGAGAGCCGGCAAACGCGTCGCGTCGCTCCGTAGAAAACTTTACGAGAGGAGAAAGGAAGGAGAGGGGGAAGGAGAGGAGGAGCTGGATTTGGAGACTGTGCGGAGGTGTACGCGAGACACGTGTTGATTGGGCGTAGAGAAAAAGTAGTGAAAAGTGTAACACGTGGACGGACCAACTTCTCTCCTTCCTATCGCGGTCCGACGCTCGTTCCTTTTTTTCTCTTTTTTGCTCCTTCTTTTTTTTTCTTTTTTTTTTCCATCCAAGATGCTACCCTCAAGAGACGAATTTTGACGTTCGATGGATGGTCGCGTAGGGTACTACGCGTCGGCGGGTACTGCCCGCTCTATCTACGACGCGTAATACTATCGATCGGTGCTCGCGCGGAAGTATATCGCTCTAATCCTGTCATTTTCTCTTGTGCTTAGGAGAAGAGAGCTTGACACGTGGACAAGAATGAAAGAATCTGTGAAACACTGGTCGTGCAGCGACACGTCGGTCCTTCACGCGAGAAATGCTTTTTAGAAGGTACACGATTATTATACATATTACGATTGGATCTCTTACCTTATTCATTTACCTACGCTTGCTCAGAGTCGTTCATCGATTACTCTGCTGTAATACGTAGCTGTCCGAATTATTCCATATGCATGATCGGTCCTATGCGTGTATTTTCCGTGTCTACGACACCAAAATCTCTTATTACCAACTACTTTCGGCCGTACATCTTCAGAGTTCTCTCTGAAACAAATTTGCCAATTACCTACCCAATCTCCTCTTTCTAACGTCATCTGCGAAAACGATACCATCCATCCTAGTTTTTTCGTCCAACCATCGTAGTTTTTGCTATCGTACGCTCACCTACTTTCCATTCTTTTTGATTTTTTAATAGCAACCTTTCGAACGAGCTCTCTGCGACATCTCGAAATGCGTCCGATGGGTCGTGCATCAGATATAATACGCGTTTGAAAGGATCGGATGAGATCTCGCATTACCCTGACGCGCGACTCGCTATGCGGGGTTCGTTGCGTCCGAACGATAAAGTACGCGTACGATAACGATGTTGTTTCCATTTAGTCGAATAATCTACGGAATCATCCGTCCGTTTCGCATCTCATTTTTTACGTCGAATCGTTCCGATTACGAATATTCGTAACGTTACGACTCCCCGTCAGGGCTGCCGTCATATCACTCTCGCGATTTATTTTCTAAGAGCAGTGCGACGCGCGACGAACTCGACGTGCCCTACGGATATTTTCACATCGTTAGATCGAGTATTCGAAATAAAGCGAAGAACGGATTCGTCCCTTCGATGGGAAAGGAAAAATATAAACGGGATAAATATCTTTCAACGGGTCAAGATCACGACGTACTTCCTTGACTAGGTTACGAACTTGATCGACTCTTAACGAATTACCGTGTAACCTGACACGGAACGCTGTACGTATCTATATTTAAATAGAGACCAGGAATCCTAGGGGAGGTAATCTTTGCTATCGTAAGCGATCATCGATCGCCTTACGTTTATTTTTTCTTAGGAAGGAACAAAGGAAATGAGTCGCATGCGAATGCGAGAATAGATCGTGCAGCGTACGACGCGCACTCGTACGTGCGATCGAGAACGAAAAGAAAAGATAAACCAGAGGTCCGTATCGTTCGATCGATTTTCGATCAAAAGGGTCATCCATTAGCGAATTAACGTATCGGATATCGAACGAAGAATGGAAAGTGGGTTAACCGGATCGTGGAAACGCCAAATGTAATAAAATATGTACGATATCGAATGGTACGGGGGATGGGACGAGAAGAAAAAATAGAAATCAATCGCTACGATATGAATGACGGAGGACGGTTTCGTTGCGATCGAAAGATTGATAGAGATC
Organism: Vespula vulgaris; assembly: GCF_905475345.1. Classification (NCBI taxonomy): domain Eukaryota; kingdom Metazoa; phylum Arthropoda; class Insecta; order Hymenoptera; family Vespidae; genus Vespula; species Vespula vulgaris. Next base: position 8,482,709 of record NC_066594.1, read on the forward strand.
GAACGAACGTTTGGAGTGATCGATATCAATCGCTTCGCTTTTATCGCGATCGCTCGGAACAAGATCATCGGGCACTCGAGGCTCGTCGAGTCGAGCGCGGTGTTCGCGTACGAGATAATCCTTTAAGACGCGAAAAGTTCGGCCTCGTTCGATTCGAATTAAATTCCAATGATCGTTCAACGCGTCCGTCGGACGGACGCACACTCGAAAGCAACTCGAGCAACGATTTCGCGATTTCCCTCGGAAGGCTCGAGTATCCTCCGCGCTCGAGCGGCCCTCGAGCCGCGCTCGAGCCGCGCTCGACTCCGGATCCGATCGAGCGAACCCTCCCCGCTATCCTTCGTTCGATCCTTTTGCCCCAAAGTCTTTGCGGACTGTTAAAAGAGATAGCAAAAACACGTCGCTTTGATCCAGGAAGAGGGCATGACGCACCGAACTCATGCAGTGGCGAAAACACGTGCGCATCAAGTACGGTGGTCGAGTCGGTGTCGGTCAAGGACAGCAGGATCGGGATCAGGTGCAGCTGCAGGTGCGCGTGGTGCAGCTGCAGCGGGAACGGGGCGCACGACTCAGCTACGTCTGTCATCAGCCTCAACTCTCGTCTACGGCTCGCCGCGATTGCAGTGCAGCAGCCATGCTCTGCTGCGGCCGGAGGAAAGTAAGTGAAAAACGTTCCTACGAGTAATCTACCTATCGTCGAACGAGTACCTTCGACGAATCGTTTGGGGCCCTCTATATCTTATTTCCGACGTAACCCGACGTAGCTCCGCCCCCTCTCCGACGCTTTCTTTCGGATGATTCATCCTGCGTTCTCGTCGAGCTAAGAAATAGCGTCAGGATTGCGCCTGGGTTGCGCCGAGTACGAATGAAAGTCGTTTGCGCCGTCGACCGGATAAGATTGCTCTCTGAATTATTGTCGTTAAATCGATCGGCTCGATAAATCGTATCGAGGGTTAAGTGGAAGCTCGCGACGAACGGCTTCGTGATCGGGGAACCCGTCGTACGAGCTCACGTATCTTAACTTTTAGACGAATTCAACGTACGCACGAGACGTATACGATTCTCTTATCAAAGATACTGGATGGAACGCGATCTTTTATACTCGGCTAACCGGAACGGTCGCGGAAAAATAAGAATATTTCTCAGAAGAGAGAGACTTTCCTTTTTTTTTTCATTTTTGTTCCCCACCGTTCGATGCTTCGGATCGCAAACTCGTGCACGGTTGGCTCGTAACAAAGAGGAGCACGTGAAATTTTTTAGAAAAAATAGCGCGTACGCGCGTGTGCTGCGGGAAGATAGGGGATCCGTTGCGCAGGTTAGTACGCGACGCAACGACACGGCATGCGTCTTTCCTTTCCGACGACGACGCAACTCTCGGCAATTCGATCGGCATGGCACCTTCCGAAAACTTTGCAAAGACGAGAACCGTAACTTCTTCGATTACCGCTACCGGTTCAACGACAGATCTAAATGTTCGAGATAAAGACGAAGAGCGTACCGCCGATCGATTTTTAGAAGAGAGAGCGAGAGAGAGAGAGGGAGAGGATGAGGAGGACGAGTGCTCTCGAATCCATTAAAATTTTGCAAATGGCGCAATAACATAATAAGCCGCGTCCTCGTCGTCATAGACGTCGACGTCGACCGCAACGACAACGACGTGGAAGAGAAGAACGTAACGATCTATTACGAGGCTCTCTAAGCTCGCTACAGCGTCATCGTATAATTAATTAGGCGCTCGTCGATAAGGGTCTTCGACGAAAGAACTCGTTCTCGAAACTGCTGGCAAGATATACGATCTATCGTTTTTCATTTTGTTCTTTTCCACCGAAACGACGTTCGAACGTTCTTTTCGCATTTTAGCGGAATACGTTAAAACGCTATGCTTCCACGAAAAGTACCGACGATTTTTTCAGACCTAACGACTCCTCCCAAGTCCGTAACCAGTGCCAATCGAATCTCCGTGTGCACGCGACGTTTCGTAGGGACGAGTCAAGTAGAGTTCCAAAGCCGAGGTGAAATAACAACAAAGTTAAACGGGAGCAAATGACGTTGCAACTCGAACCTTCGTTATTCGAAGCTTCAACGCGCCGAGCGCAATTTATGAGAAGGACCTTCGTCGTTATGGACTCGGAGCTCTCCTAGTCGAATAATTTCGAGTGTTCGCTCGCCTCGACCAAGCTCCATTATTTCCTGCGAATTTTATTCCTCGCTTTTAACAAGCCCAACTCCGTCAGCTTTTTTCTTTCCTCTTCCTGTCCTCGCAGAGAGAGGGAGAGAGAGAGAGAGAGAGAGAGAGAGAAAAGAACGCGCTTGTTCCTATAGCACTCGCGACATAGTAAATAGAGCGAAGCATTTCCACGAGTAGCAAACGGCCGATTCTTGTTACAGAGTCAAAAGGTTGTCTTCGATGGACAAAAGTTCAATTTCGAAGCGACGCGTAGCCGTCCATCTAGCAGGTGAATTCGTGGAAACACAGATATCGAACATCGTACGACAGAGGGCCCTGATGCTTATAGTTGGTAAATATAGGAACTCTGTACGCTCTATCCTCGATCGACGAGTAAATCATTCAGCGTGACCCAAATTCTGTCTTGACGTAAAGTGCCACTCGCATCGTGCCGATCGACGAATGCCGCGCGATTCTTACGTCTCAACGTGCCCGAGTCAATGCTTCTTTACGGAAAGATTAATTACGCGAGTGTAGTCTAGACTCGCTAGAAAACGCCAAACCCGCACTCACTTGGTATTTTCTGTCTATGTTTCGCCATATATCTTACATGCCGAATTTTCGAAATACAAACTCGAATCGGCCGATTTCTATCGAGTACGTTCGTTCCTTAACTCTAATTACGTCGAGCGCGCTGATAATCACGACGCGTTTGACGTATTTGAAATCAAACAACGTTTCTATGTATTGTCTGGCTCGTACGATAGACTACTAACAACGAGGCAGGGGGAGAAAGATCAAAGCCAACTCGAAGTAGCAGTAGACACGGACATCTTTGATTCAGCAATAAGCAGTAATGGACGGTTCGCTCGTCAAACAACGGGCTTTGACCTCGCGAATACCTACGTTTTACATTTTACATTAACTGCGTTCCCGACTCGGAAAAGCTTCAAAAGATGGACACAAAGGTAGATGGAGTGTCTTGAGTATCCTGAAATCGAAGCGGTTCTATGTTCGTGCAACCGCTTTAAATATTCCTGGAATAAAGAATAGTAATATCGCTCCAAGTCGGAGAAAGGTTAACTCGTTTCGTTCTTACGTCAACGTTCCTACATCGACGAAATTACAAAGACGAAAGAACGAGTAATATGCATAAATCCGCGATTGATCTTTCTGTATCAATGGCACGGCCAGTGAACGATGATCTTCGCTACGTCACATTAATGAACAGCCGTTTATCTTGGCATACTCTAATGCGAAATCAATATCTAATTATCTTCCATCGACCTTATCCATCTTTCTACCCTCTTTATAGCGACAGTCCGCTGCCCTTCGACGCTCTATCGACGGTGCGAGTCCTACGTTGTCCTTCGAATCGACGATTAAGTCGTTATCGCCGACGCTTAATGACGCGACGACGTCGAGCGTAATTCTTCTGCGGATCGTACGTCGATCGATTCAACCTTTTTTCCATTTCTAATTCGAGGAAGGCGAAAATTGGCGAAAATTTGCGAAAATTTGCAGAGGAGGAACGTCGGGCGCTCGGGCTCGTCGATAATCGGAAACTCGTTCTTTTTATCGCTTCGACGAGAACCAAAGCCGAGGTTGTAAAGTGCACAAGCGCGTGCAGGAGGAAATTTCGATCGGGGTAGGCTCGAGACGATGGAATTTCCTCGTAGCACACGTGACACGTCCTTAAGCGGTCTTTTGCCACCCTTCCTTTCCTACTCGGCCGTTAACGCGTCGGGGAAGGTTGCATATTGCGGAGGGCTAATTGTCGCCTCGCCTAGACTCGCTTCCCCTTTTTCGCCGTTCCGTCGGGAGTCGCGATAGAAGAGAGGAGACGGCGAAACGAAGAGGGGAGAAAAAAGATGAAGAGGATGAATATAAATATAGGTGGGGCGCACGGGAGCGAGGAAAGGGGAGAGAAGGAAAAAGTGGGGCAGAGGCGGGGAATGTCGGACGAAAAGGAAGTCTCTTTGATTTTCAGCTGGGCCGCAATTATCCCTCTTGCACGTTCCACATACCGGAATTAGAGCAGTTGGATCGTTACGATCCCTTTTCTCTTTTCCACCGTTTTCTCATGTGGTCGTGGCTCCACGTGAAAATCTATGAAGAGATTCCGCAGGAGAGATACCTCTGGACGGGCACGACGCGCAACCCCAGAAAATGTGTCTACCGGCGATCGACGAAGGGCCTCGTACGCGCTAAACTGCCACTCGCGTGCATCGAATTTCGTTTAAATTCGCTTTTGAATTAAACTCCTTCAAACTGCTGCTGTTTCGGATATCGTCACTCGCCGACCAATCTCGTCCTCCCGCACAATTGTTTGGAAATGGTTCGATCGGTGTCGTAGAGTCGAGAAGTAAAAAAGGAAAAAAAAAGAGATCTTCTAAAGGGAAAGCCGCGACTTTTCTCATATCGCGCAGATACGTGGAATATTTTCGATGCGAACGTCGACGAATGTGGGACTCCGTAACCATTTCTGTGCGATCTCCAAGGAGATTCAAGTTCGCTGCAAACCCCTTCGAAACGTGGCTTCGAGCCGGGAACGAGGACGTTTCCTATGGAATTTTTCTTTGCACTCATTGCACGCCCGTTTTTAATCTCTATTCCCAGCTTTTTTCTCTCTATCGTACGGCAGGTCCTATCGCGCGAAAGAAAGAAGAACGCGCGGCGCGAAATCAATATCTCGGTGTAGCGTATTTCGAAAAGTTTCCGTCCACCGAATCTACGATACGGGACATAGGCTGGTTCCTTCTGCAATATCCAGGTATCGATGACAGATATGGAATTAGTATCGGAAATACGATCGATGTGCTTGCAAATTTTCAATCGATTCCGATCCTATCCTCGATCTTACGTCAAGATCCATGGAACGATATCCGAGCGTACGATTCGACGATTCTCTTCTCGAAATTTAATACGGTACTCGTTTCTACCAAGCGATCATCCTGATAGAGCTTAATTTTCTCCTATAAATTATCTTTAATGCCACCCTGTCTCGCGTAATTGAATTTGCGAGAAAAAGAAATGGCGCGTAATAACGAAGTTGGGAAATGAAGTTATATCACTTTTACCGCTATCTAGGTTTTGTCTCGCTAGACGCCTCGCCGACGCCTCGTTCTATTCTTTTCAAAATCCATCTCGTTTTATATCGCTCCTCTTAAATATCCCAAAACTAACAAACATCGATGGATCGGAATGGAAGCGGATAGAACGTACATATCCATACGTTCCTTCCCCGATAGGATTATATATCTATATAGGTACCCAGGTACGTAGTTCGCGCACGATCGGGCACGATACCCAATAAAGGTCTTTCGATAAAGCTTCGAAAAACGGATCCGATTCCTCGGCGATATCTTCCGAGTGACCCATTCGATTTCGTCTCCCGAGTCAAAAGTACCCTTGTCTCGGCCCTCTCTCTGTAGTCTACCTTCAAAGCTCTTCTTTCATAAGAGTTTGGCATTCGTGTATCCATCGAGAGGGATCCGCGAGACATCGCGTCTGTGTGTACGTCCGAACAGCGAACGCTACGAATGCTAAAAATTGCGAATTTTTATGGACGGCTCTTTGCCCGATCGATCGGAATGTAACAAGAAAGCATCCTCGATACGTAAAAAGAAGCATCTATTATATTACATCCTCTTTCGCAGGGACACGGGTCTATCGTCTATCTATCTATATGCATGCGCGCGCGTGTGCATGCGTCTGGGTAGTATCATTACGTATATCAGAGAAGGTCTGTGCCATTTAGAAAATGATATTACGAACGTACGCCGAGCGCCTCATTACGTGGGATATATTTCTCACGATCCACTAAATTATCGCGTTGGAAAAGGTCAAGATTATCCAGGGACTATGATATATTATATATAACTAGGCGAGAAAAGACTATTTTTATTAATAGACGCCGATCATCGATTTTCCCCGTTCTCGCTGTTCTTACAAATTCGAGGAAGCGTTCGATTCTTTAATGCGACGTAACGAGCGCAATTTCTTTCGCTCAAATCGTCGAAAAAAAAAGATCATGATGGATGATGGTTCATCAATCGGCAAAAGTACCGTCGCAACGAATCACTCGTCGGATCGAACTTTTAGCAGCGTTAGCTCGCTAATTACGAAAGCCGAACAATCGGAAGAGTCGTAGAGACGGACTCGCGCTCTTGCCCACTTGAGCTTAGGCGACGCACGCTTTTTCACTCGCCCCTTCTCGTGCTTCTCACGCGTACGTAGGTACGTATAGAAAAACTCGAGGAGAGAGAGAGAGAACAGGGAGAGAATATACACGTAACACCGGCGCATATCGTCTTTCATCCCACCCATATAACCGCACACACGATCTTTCTCTCTCCCTCGTTCCCCTCCATATATCTTTGCATAGCCGTCGATGCCCTCGAACCTATCGTTTCTCTTACGCGATAGAGGCAGAGAAAATGGGACTAGCTGAAAGGGGGTGTAAATACGTCGAACCACGTATGAACCGTATATGTACGTTCACGGTCAGTAGGTATTTATCGTATGCATACCAACGTGTGCGGCGTATCGTGTGCAGCGTATCGTGTGGTCTATCGTGTGGCGCAAAGTTCACGTAGAGACACGTGGTCGAGCGGTTAACCATGCACACATGCGCCGTACGCCCCATCACCTACGCACAAATCTACGACATAGGTGTGCGCGCGTGTGCGTGCACGCACACACATATCCTATACCCTACGTGGTAAGCAGCCGCGCATTCACCTGTCCAGCACTGTCGGCAGCGCCATATAGCTGACACTTTTCTATCGTTAAGAGCAGCCTATATACGACACGAGACACCTACGTGTTCGAAACATACGGGTATCTTAGTCGTCTAAACGCGGAATCGAGAGGCGCAAGCGCCAAGTGTACCCTCTCCCTCTTTCCAGAGCGCGTGCGCGCGCCCACACGACCGACGACGGGTAGACGAGTTGAATCGAGCTTTTCCAGGTCCACGAAGCGCAGGCGCGCTGAACCGACATCGTATTGCAGGATTCTGCAAAGACCAGAGGGGTCTTTCATCCCTCTTCATTTCCCTCTCTTTCTCCCCAATCCCTATTTACTACGTTCTCTTGGCTCGGCATTCCATCTCTTTCTCCTACCTCCTCTCTTTCTATCCCTACTGTCTTTCGATCTCCCTGCCACTCCCCTTTTTTCAACCGTCGATGGCCGTAACGTGCGTACGCCTGCGTACACGTCGCCACTACTTAGTACCACGTTTTACTACTGATACTTACGTCTACTACGCGCAGCGGCGTAGCGCACGCTTTTTCATTTCCCTTCGAAGGATCACGAAACGAAGTATTTCGATTTTCCCGGTTGCTACCGGACGAAAGGTTCGATCGGAGGAGAATCGTCTTGGTCCTTATTCACGCCTCGACGAACGACTTAGGGCGGACAAATTTCTATGCGAGCTTTGATGCGAAGATCGAGACGACGAAAGATCGCAAGCGACTGATGACGATGGTAGAGCGCGGGGATATCTCTCCTAGCTCGTGGTCGTACGTCTGACGATGAGAAAAATAAAGAGGATGGGCTAGGGTGGAAAGGGCGGAAGGAAGGAAACGCATGGAAGTGACGGACGATTCCGAAGCGAAAGAGGTGGAAGGGAAGATGAAAGGGGGATGGGGGCTGGGTGGTCGTATCGAAAGGAAATCAGGGACGGAACCGGCGTCGAACGAGGACATGGATAGACGTAGAAAAAGTAGTGGGAGGAGATGGTGGACGGACGCGAAGCAGGAAAGAGGTTGTACGGTGACGTCATGGCGGATCGATAGTCACCCACACTCCGTGCCTAGCGAGAGTATTACGCGGGAATAGCGCGTGCGCGGCTTCCGTACGCTTCCGAGTACTTCTTCCCGCCATATTAGCCACTATGGGGTAGACGAGGATGTGCGACAGGGGTGGCTCGGGGTGCTTCTTCTCCCGTAAGGTAATCCTCGCGGTGTTATATACCTTCCACCTTGTTCTTTATATCTCGGAGCATATATCGACGCGTGAAAAGGAGCGTACGAGAGAGGGGGGGGGGGGGGGGGGAAAGGGAGGGAAAAAGAGGGAGACGGAGTCTCTCTATACAGCAGCTCGCTATCTGATAGCACCTCGCGGTTAACGCGTGGCACACCGAGCTCGAAGGGAAACGTGGGACGCTAGAGGTTGGAACCTCTAGAGTTGGCGAGCGAAAGGAAATGGAAAACGAACGAAAGGATATATAGGGAAGAGTCTTAGGCGATTCTCCTGGCAAAATCCAGAGAAAAAAAAGGCGATTAAGTATCGCACAGAGGCTCTTCTCGGCCTCGGCTGGTACATTTCTTTCGAGTACTATCTATTGGTTCGATCGCCACGCGTTTGGCATACTTTTTGACAAAAAGTACTTATACGTATCCGACACGATCTTGATTAAGAACGTCCGCGCGACGGCAGGAGGCTGATACGTCTCGACGAATCCATCAACTAATTATAGAATCGGTGTAATTATAGGAGGGCCGGGGGGAAGTGACAGACATAAGCGCAAGTCCTGGGAGGCAAGCTCCTACCAACCAGTTGCGCCCCAAGGAACCACCATCTTTGGTCATCCAGGGAGACTTCCGAAAAGTAATCATTTCGTATACTCTATATAACACTCTATATAAAGTCGCCATTGATATTTGTGAAATATGACCCGACGATAAATTCGACGATAAATTCGACGATAAATTCGAAGATAAATTCGAGGATAAATTCGAACGGAAAGGAATCCAGTTCGACGGTCGAAGTAAAATATTGATTTCGATGAATTAGACCAGTAAGGATAAAGATAATGATTTCTCGATGGAATATATCCGAGAAGGGTCGATTTCACAAAAGCGTATCGTCAAAAATATCTCGGTCCGTTACGCTTCCTGAAGCGGAAGGACGTTCTGTTGCAGATAAGCGGGATCAGTTCGGACATCTTCAAGCAGATCGAAACGGTCGAGAACGATCATGACGCCTCGACGGCAGCGGCCCTCGAAGCTGTTGAACGAAGGGGTGACATGGTCGTTCGCGTCATCGAGCCCCGACAAATGGGCAGACAAGTGTCCGAAGCGGCAAAGAAATTTATCGCGATGCAGGTACGTCCCCGTTAATCGTCCAATAGCGGGATCCGATCGAGCGATTTTCGATAATAGTAGCGATGATAATAACGATAATGGCGATGACGATAGTGAACGACGCAAAATCGCGCGCATAGCGCTCAGGATTGGATCTCTTATGCGACTCACGTTCCTCTTTTAGGATCCTAAACACCCCATCCACCTCGTCGAGATAATTAAAAGGCCGGGACAGACGCTTGGCTTATATATACGCGAAGGTAATGGCGTGGACAGAAACGACGGCGTCTTCATCTCAAGGATAGCATTGGAAACGGCCGTCTATAACAGCGGCTGCTTGAAGGTGAGAATTTCAATCAAGCGATCCGTCCTCGTTCGTCTTACATACCCTAGAGGAAAAGGATACGAGTTCGTAGGTCGTAAGAGGAAGCCTCCTTTGTCTCCTCATCGATCGAGACTTTAATTCGCGAAGACGGCCCGAGAAGCGGCCCGAACGAATCCATTAGAATCGTCGAATTCGTTAAGGGGAGGGAGCGACGAAGCTCTCTCTCTCGTCGGGGCGAACGATCGAACACGCGCAGTCCCAGATTCAACTCCGCATACGTATTTTTATTTTATAATCGACAATTCTTCGAGTAGATTTTGGCAAGGTTCGAATCGCGACAGTTCCCCCGATCGATAGAAAATTCGGTACGGATACGTTAAAACGTGTAAAAATCTCGTTCTCCCAGGTAGGCGACGAGATCCTCGCGGTAAATTTAGTGGACGTGACGCACATGAGCCTAGACGACGTCGTCATCATTATGTCGATACCAAGGAGGCTCATTCTCTCGACCCGACACGGTCCCCATCAAGCTGTCTCTCACAGTCGTCAGGCCGAGCACAAAGCACCGCCGGTCGTAGTGATCAAGAGGGAACTGAACGAAGACGAGAGCGACCACGCTACGAGCAATCATGTCAGGTATAGAATCCAACGGCAGACCGGGGCGGATCCGATCGCGGCGATCCGTCTCGAGCGGACTAAACGACGTAGACTTTTCTCGATCGGCAGAGATAGCAGTCGCAGACGAGGCGACGGACGGGAAATGTTGCCCTCCCGATCGCAACTAGGCCTTACGGGTTTGGGATCGAGTCAAGATTTGGGTTCCAGTAACGGCGATCTTTATTACAATTCGAGACCGGAAGGACACTGGTCTTATCAACCGCCACCACCGCCGGTTATCACCCATCAACCGAAACCTGCCACCGCGCAACATTTTCAACCTTACGAGCGTGGATATCCGAAGACTTTGGAAAGTCTGGCCGAGAAAGTAAGTTTTCGAGCTGCACGCGGTACAACCTACGGTACGCTACGGATGTCGTTCGTCTAACGATAAGAAACTTGACATAGCTCGAGATTCTCTCAACGCTCTCCGATCGATTCGAGAAGAAAAAAGAAAAAATCAGCCGATTCGAAAGAAAGACAAACGATTAGCCTGTCCGATCCGATGTCAATCTCGATCTGATGTCACGTGTAGATACTATTATTACATAGATGTTCTAGACGATGTGGATCGAGCACCCTTTCGTACACCTATCTGCACCAATTTAACACTTGTTCTCCCTTCTATATCTCCGATAAACGCTACGTTACGTTAGAAAAGAAAGTGGTGAATTCGTCTACTGTCTCGAGACACTCTCCGACAGAAATCAGAGTGATCATTGCACCTTTGTTGCCCAACACGATCTCCGAGTCTTTCGGATAATTGATATTACGATGAAATATGAACGGAGTCGAATCGCGCGATGTGCCTCGTTAAATTACATTGATATAATGACACGTTTTGCATGCTTCTACCTACAAAGACGAGAGCTTTCGCTTCTATGTCCGCTTGATTATTTAATGTGTGATCAATATCCGAAACTCGATGTATTTCCGAACGGCACGGAGTGTCGACACGTTTTTACGACACGACGTTCGTCTTTCGATGTCGTCTTTCATATAACTAATCGGTTCTATGAATGAATGCTACGTTGAAATTAACCAGGATTTTACGAAGGTAAAGACAACACTAACTCTTTCTTCATATCTAGAATTGTGTATAGGTATAAGTGCAATTTATCGTACTGTACGCGACATTGATACATGCTCGAAATTATTCCAAACTATATACCGTGCATTTCCTTCGACCGAATCCGTACGATCGAATTTCTGTACGAAGCATTTAATTGTTCCAATACCACGGTCAATTCGGCACCGTATACCAAATGTATGCATCGGTATTTATATATACCAAAATATACCCTTCGGAATATTTCCTTCGATCATTCTCCTCCGTCCTTTCGCTGGTAATAAATCTCATTCGAGCTTGTGATCGATAGGTAGGTATACATACCTCTCGTCATTACGATGCATACATTTTTCCTCCTAAGTATCGATAAATCTTCTCTTACAAATACGATCGAACGCGTTTAATTTGATTATTGCGTCGAATTATGTGTCGACGGAATATGATTACGATCTAAGAAAGTCGCGTACGTGTACTGCGCTATATTTTTCACGTAAACCCCCTACTTTTTTCGTTGCCTCGTACATACGCTTGCTGTGCAATTCCTTCCATCGATTTCTTTCTCTCGTCCTGCATTTTGAATCTTATTATATCTGTATCTATTATCTATATGATTCTATCGTAATCGTGATCGTTGACCAATGGACATTATGATTGATCTTGTCGTACGTTCCCTTAGAAATCGATCTTTCAATTATTTTTCATTTCGCAATCCAAAACGCAACCAGATCGCTTAATTGCTCATCCTTGAGAGACCGATCATAGTGTCGATGGGAATTTGAGTTAAATGGATCGTCACGTGGTGCCTTGGATTGTCGTCGACTGCGTTTCCGCTACCACTTATAGATTCCATGCTATTACAGATCTTCTATTCTCGTATCCATTTCCATTCGTCGAAACGTTTATCGTCGACGATCTTACACTTGGATCGAAAGTCGCCGAGTTGACGATAGTCCGAGGCACGAAACGAGCGCCGCGTCTGTCGAATGAAACGCGTCGATAACGTAACACGTCGCAACGGTACTGCAAATAGGTACACTCCTTCTATACCGGGCCAGTGATGCCCTCGAACGATGGACGTCGAATGTCCACCGGTGGCGGAATGCAATCGGTCGCGGGAAGATTGTCAGGGCAGAGCCAGTCCTCTCATTACGGTTACTCTCAGCACACCGGAAGTGGAAGGATCATTCCAAGAAGCGGTTCGGATCAACACCTGCCGCGCGTCGATTACACGAGCATAACGATGCCGGCTCGTCACACTCTTCTAAGATCGAGCTTAAAATCTGGTACGCGTTCCGTCCCGATGAAGGCGACGTTGTTATTATCGTTCGTACTCGATACTCCATCGTTCAAAACATTTTCCTTTATGCAGGAACGTCGGCATTGCGATACAACACCAGATACGGGACCCAAGCCGACACGCCATCGATCACACCGAGACGAAATCCAGTTGGTACCTTGACCAGGAGACACAGACCATCCTTGGATTATGCTTCCGATACCGAGGCCACGTGTTCGAGTTCACCGAAATCTGCCTACTACTATTACAGACACAATATGAATAATCCACCATCGAGCAGCGCCGTCTCGCACCTTGCCACCCTTTCGAGGTCGCAAATTGGTCAGGGTATGGCGGGTAATTAATTTTTTAACCGACGCGTCGCTCGATCCTCGCTCTACGCTTTACGATACTTTTCTTTCTTTTCACTCCTGTGCTCTAGGATTGAGATCGAACTCTTTGCCGCGGAGTGGTAGAACGTTGCCGCAACAGCCAGGCATCAGGTCGGGTCTCAGTACGGTGGCATCAGGATTGATCGATCAGGAAGACAGCGACGGTGCTTTGTCGGCCCCGGAATTGCCTTCGATTAGACGGGATAGGGGTAACCATATAAACGAAACAGAAAAGCGCGCCTTGCCCAGATAACCACGTGAATTTTCACTCTCGTATTTTTGTTAACGCGACGAAACAGGTAGGATACCGTCGTCGCCCAGCGTATTCACTTCCGACGAATATCGAGCGTGGTTGAGCAGAACGCCTAGCACGAGCGCACTGTACGAGCAGATCAGGGCCACCACGAACCGACCACCGCGTTATACCTATAGCGCTGAAAATATTCACGCGGCGGCCAGTCAAGTAAATTATCTTATTCCTCGATCTTGCATTTCATTGCATTTTTACGAGAGAGAGAGAGAGAGAGAGAGAAAAGATTCAAGCGTTCGCTCGACGTAACGTTTATGTCGTAGGGCGATTATGGTAGTTACGGGGCATACAGACCACTCTCTAGTACCTTGGATCGGCTCTCGACGAGATCTGCCTCGGCACAACAAGTTAATTTGGCGAATTTAAGAGCGTCGACGGCTATTAGTTCGACGTGTCATCGGGGTACAGGCAATCCTAGGCCGGCATCGGTGGCTACAAGCGCACGTTCCTCCTTGGCAAGTCAAAAACCGTCGTTAGGAAGCTCGGCGAGTCAAAGGGCGACGTCAGTTAGAAGAATTAGAAACTTATTAGACCTCGAATCCACGAGAAGTATACCGACCCCCACACCTACCAGAACTCAGGATCAAAGACTGCTAGATATTAATCCTGCAGGTAAGTTTCTTCCAACAAATTCTTGTAACCTCGACGACGTTGAACGGTAAACCGATGTCTTCGCCGTCCTTACAACGTGATTTTTCAGAGTTCCTCAAGTATAAGATAGAAAAGCCACCGACAGTGGGTACTCCGAGTTCGACCAGTTCCCTCTTGAGTTCGCTCGGGGAGACCAGCGGTGGTGATCTGGCAGGTGGGGTCAGTGGATTGCTCTGGGTACACCTGTTAGCGGGTCGCGGCCTTCGTTCGACTACAACCTCCTCGGCAGCAACTACGCCCTCGACGCCATCGGGTCAGCCTAATTTAGGTACGTGAAAAGATCGATAACGAATAAACGAGTGATAAATAACGATCGATTAACGTGCACGCATGATTGACGAATAAGCAGCTAGTTGTGGCCTGAGAGACTTATATTGCGTACTGGAGTGCGACAGAGTGCACAAAGCACGGACCGTCGTGCGAACGGGCGATTTGATGTTCGATTGGGACGAAACCTTCGAGCTGGATCTCGTAGGAAATCGGCAGCTGGATCTGCTCGTATATTCTTGGGACCCACAATATCGGCACAAACTCTGTTATAAAGGATCCGTACACTTGGCGACTTTGCTCAAGGAAGCGGCGGTGCATCAGTTGGCGGTTAAAGTCGAACCTCGAGGTACAATCTATTTAAGACTGCGATATACCGACGCCCAGCAGACTTTTAGACGCAGGGGATTACCAGTTATATCCCTCGCTACCAGAGTAGCGCCTTTGTTCGGAGTTGATCTCGATACCGTTGTAAGTTTCATACTCGTAGTACATCTACCCGTAGTACGTGTGCTATATATGTGTACGCACGTACGTACATCCGTATATGTCTTTTCCTAATAATCGAATAATCAAATAAAAGTACTGCCTGAATCTTATCCTCAGGTTAGTCGAGAGTCAAAGACTGGAGGAGTTCCCGGTGGTGTTTCCACGGCACTAGCAATGGGAGTTCCAAATGTACCGATAATAGTTTGGCGATGCGTCGAGGAGGTTGAAAGGAGAGGCTTGGATATTATAGGTCTGTACACATCGAGATGATTCTTATCGGCAGTACTTTATCGCTACGAAGTATCGTATATTGCTAACTGTTATTCCATATCTACATCGATACATACGCACATATGCATATTATATACATATATATTACAGGCTTGTATAGACTTTGTGGCTCGGCAACTAAAAAGAGGATATTGAGAGAAGCTTTCGAACGAAACGCACGATCGGTCAATCTGTCGCCCGACAATGTACCAGACATAAACGTTATCACGGGTAAGTTTTCACCAATGTTAAACCTTGCCTGTTGGCAAAGTTTAAACGAGATCGTTTTTCGATATAGGCGTACTGAAAGATTATTTGCGTGAACTTCCGGAACCCCTCTTTACTAAATGTCTCTATCAAATGATGGTCGATGCGCTAGCCGTTTGTTTGCCCGACGACCCACAAGGCAATGCTAAACTTATGTTCAGTATATTGGATTGTTTACCTAAAGTTAACAGAGTAAGTTTAACAAGATGATACGATATATCGTAATATTTTACTTATGTTGACACATAAATGCACAAACATAAATGATAACGTTTCGATTGCAGTGTACGTTGATTTACTTATTGGACCATTTGGCAATGGTCGTTTCTCAATGCAACAAAATGTCACCAGCGAGTTTGGCCGTTTGTTTTGGACCAGTACTCATGTTACATTCGGAAGAAGGTGGTCCTCCGTTGGATTTCCAACAGCCGATCGCTGTATTGAAATATCTTTTGGAAATATGGCCAATTAAGTCAGGTAATGATATCATTTACTTCCGTTAAGATACTTTTCCAATCAAAGTTGTTTCAAAGATATAACAAAAGGACGAATAAGGGCCGAGTAATCAGACACTCATTTCACAGACAGTTCGGAAGACTTCTTCAGTCGGTTCAGCGCTTCCTCGAGTTACGCCAGCAATCGAGCACAGCAACAGTCAGCAGCAAGTGGAGCAGCAGCATCATCATCAACAGCAGCAGCAGCAGCAGCAGCAGCAGCAGGTTCAGCAACAGGTACAACAACAGGTACAGGGAACATTGGGACGAACAGGGCTGCTTTGGCAGCAGCCACCCTCACTTCATCGTCCACCCCAAACTACAGCAGCCGAAGCCCTCGCACCCTCCATTCGTCCGCCTCCGCCGCCGCCAATCAAGCCTCGACAGGTGCGTTGCACAGACAATTAACGTCGATGTGTTCGGCCGTAATAAATGTTAATCATGTTTGAAATACTATTACCTAGTAAAAAAGAAAAGGTCGATTTTCTGGCACTGAATCAGCTCCGTGAATCAGCTGCGCAAACGCATTACGAATTTCATTCGAAGCCAACGTTCCGGTAAACTTTCAATCATTTAGCGCTCAAAGAAAAAAAACATATTAACCATACAAACCATTTTATTCTCGAATGAAGAATATATCAAAGAAATATTCCAACGACGTTCATCCGCTTAACAATAAGTGCTTTCATCGATCATTAGGCGATTTTCTATCGGTCATTATTCTCGACGATTCGCAATCTGTTTGGAGCGCAGTAGCACGATAATTACCAATGATCTTTCCACCACGCTACTACTCCTTCCGCTCTCTTTTCTTCTCTCGCTGTGTTGTTCTCACTATTGTTTAGCGCGCATGCGAACGATCTATGCCGTTCGAAACATTTCTTCTACACTTATTTAGGTTAAACGATCGTGTAAATATCCTGTCGGTAAATATCTGGCGAATGGACCAAAAACTATTGTACATATATACGTATTTTCTCGATCACTCGCTTTGCAAAATGTTCTATACACACATTTATTTAGCTGCTGCGCACCAAAGTATATCATTCGTAATAAATCACTCGCATAACATTTTGCGCGAATTTTAGATCACTCATTTATTTTGCATACCTTACGTGTTTATGCAAAATACCTTCGTGCATGTCTCGATGTCAGTTCTGTACGAATCAATTTTGTCAGCATAAAAGAGGAGATACCTATTCGTCGCGCGGCGCTATGATTTCCTTTTGCGTCTATAGTTTCGACGTTTTTCGATTATAGTGACGATTTACGTTGTCTTCTTTATCTTTTTTCGTTTGGGCACGTATTCTTCAGAGCAAGCGCAAATTGCCGGCTCTACCAAACCGCTAACAGTACAGAGACGCCGCTTCTTGCACAGGTATTATTATTATTATCATTATCATTATTATTATCATTATTATTATTATTATTATTATCATTATTATTATTATTATTACTACTGTTATTATTATTATCAATACTATTACTATTACTATTATTATTATTATTTTTTTTATCATCATCATCATCATCATCATCATTATTATTATTGTCGTCGTTGTTGTTGTTGTTGTTGTTGTTGTTATCGTTGTTATCATTATTATTACCATCGTCATGGTTATTATCATCATCGTTGTTGTTGTCGTTGACACTTGTTGATATTATTATTATTACTATTACTATTACTATCACTATTACTACTATTATTATTATTATTATTATTATCATTATTCTTATTATTGTTTTATCATCGTCATCGTCATCATCGTCATCGTTATTATTTTTACTGCCGTTGTTGTCCTTGTTATCGTTATTACCATTATCACCGTCATCATTTTCATTCATATTTTCATCCGCTAATTACTTTACGATCACGTGCATGGCTCAATTCAGATGTCGGAGAATCGATCGAGTTTGCGCAACTCACTCTTAAATCATACTCGACGTCGTTCATCCTTGATAACCATCTTGATGAACCACTGCCTCGTAAAGCATCTGTATTTGGTATAAAGTGCGAATTCGTAGGAATGAAAAGCGTACCTCTCGTCGCCAAAAAAGTTTGTAGTGAAGAGCGCTTATCCCATCGATTCTTTGGTAACCACAAAATATCGATCGATTGCTCCATTTCCGATTTTGTAAATTCGAACGTTGAAACGACGTTGAAGCCGCTTCTTATTATCGTAAACGGCAATTAGATATTTTTCTCTTCTCTCCTTTTTCTCTTTTTCCTTTCATTTACTTATTTATTTCTTTTTCCTTCTTTTCGTTTCTTTTCGATAAAAAATTATGTTTATCGATGATATTACATCTGTCGATAACAAATAATCGGTACGTTCGTCGGATAGACGCAAGCGTGGGAGGAGAGGATGGGTTTGACTTTTGACGGTACCAGACGATGCACCAATACGAACGTAATTTTATTCTTTATACGCGAGCTTTAGTATCAGCTTTGAAAGTTCTGTTAATTCCGTTGATCGAGGAAATTCATTGAACAAAGTCCAATTTGATCGATTATTTGGTGTTTGGTTGTAACGCATTAGCCGTTTGATTAAAAACGCGAAAAAGAGGAAATACTTTGTGAGAAATCCAGTAACAGAAAGGATACCGAGCTTGATCAATGAAACGTCTCTTTTGATCTCGTTTAACGATTAAAAAGCAAAGGGAAGAGAAAGTGTAATCGGACCGGTCAGATCTCTTTGAAGGTTTTGAACGAAGAGAAAAGGGAGAATCGAGGATGGAAAAATAACGAAATAAGAGAAACATTTTCGGGGGCGATTGCGTCCGCTTGCGTAGGTGATAGTCTCGTCTCCCGGTTCACCTAGCAGCGAGGAGTCGGAAGCCTCGCCGGAGCCGATTGACAAGAGCCTCCTGGGGGGTTTGGGATTTGAGAAGGTCGGGGAAACTGCTGCAACGACGGCTGGCTCGAGCGTTGGCTCGATCATAGCGGGTGCGGGTGCGGGTTCGGGTGTGGGCGCGGGCGCGAGGGCGATCGCGACCGAACAAATGACGCCTACGAGCAGCGTCGACACGGAGGAGACCCGTATCTTGGAAGAGCCCGAGAAAGGTGTCGAAGGAGACGTCGAGGCAAGCGACGAGGATCGCCATCAGCAACAGCAACAGCGACAACAACAGCAACAGCAACAACAACTTCCGAAAACGAGCCATTAATCAGGGGTGGTTGCGAGCGGAAACCATCGAACGTTGACGAGATGCGTCGCGCAGTGAGTAAACGGAATGAGCGCGAGTGAGAACCATGCTTCGTTCGAGCAAATGATAGACTAGCCGTATAAATAGAACACAAATAAAATAACACCGTGCTCGTAACGGATCTCTGTCGATGTTTTCTGGCCTTTTTATTCGCGAGTTCGACGGTTTCGACCATTTCGACGATCGTCTTTCCCTCGTCGACGATCTTTCCAACTGATCTCGTCGCACGTTGCCTCAGAAATTTCTCTCGGCGGGGAATGTTAAAAGTATCCTCTTTCCGTTGGATCTATTTTTCGTTTCCGGTTAAATTAACAAGAGCTGCATCTTACTCGTTGTATGATTTATCGCCGATATGTGCAGAGTGGGGGAGAGGGAGAGAGTACCACTTTCGACAACCACTCAAAATAAATGCATAGATTTCTATTTGGATAGACAAACTCGCGAGCGCGGCGCATTCCATTGAAGAATCCCTTTCATAATTTCGAACGATTAGAAAGGCACGTGCGATGTAACAACGCGACTCGCCTGCGTCTTTGATCGATCGTACCGATCGACGACCGCGATTTAACGTGCCGAGTCAGCTATCGATCTCTCGATACTATCGACGTAGAATATAATTGTTCGGTATTGCATCTGTGCTTACGAACTTGGTAATTCCAAGGCGAGTTAGAAACCGTACAACAGATCGTTACCACTTTGTTGGATAGTTTTCATATTTTGATATTTATATCGTTTATTCGATAACGTAACGAGGTCCCGCTTGATATCGAGCAGTTTTGGGTTAAAAGCATCGATCGAGCCACGATACGGAGGACGGTCGTAGGCGATTGTCAAAGCAATTAGAAACGTTAACGCAAACCGATAGGACCATAGCGAATATTCTTTCCCAACTAGAACCGACGTTCCTAACTTTACTCGAGATTCGTGCAGCTTCGTGATCTCGCCGTTGTAACGATAAATAGACAAATGACAAATGAAAATATTTCGAGCGAGAGTGAGAAGCTTTTAAAGCACGCCTATCGATATAAAAAAGAAAAGCGATAAACTAGAAATAAGAGGAGGCAAAGAAAGAGTTTAAACGTTAAAAACGGATTTATTTCCAGTTAGAAAGGTCTACTCTTTCTTTTCTTATTCCTGTATATCTGTATATTTTTTTTTTTCGTTTTTATAATCTTGATCGAATGACAGCGCTGTCTTGGAGACAGAAAACAAGAGTACTCGACGATAGGAGTTACAGAAAAGGGATCGTCGAAAGGCAATTCGATGGATATTTTGCTCCGATAGAACAATGTAAAAAGAGAAAAATTAACGATTTACAAAACTTTGCAGCGAGCCTTGATAAAGATACAAGCTGCTATTATACGCAACCGGTGGTTTCTTCTTTGTCGAGCGAAATCTTTCCGTATCGTTCGTGTATGAAAACAAATTCGCGTCGACAACAACGAGTTCGATAAAGCACGAAAGAAATGATTAACAAATGCGAGATAACACAAACCTTTCCCACTCCAGCCACACCATTACGATAAGCGTATACGCGTATAGATCCAGGCATACAGATCCTCCCATTCCACACACACACACACACACACACACTCTGCAAACACCCGAGAGAAAAGCGTAAGCAGAAAGAAATAATACAACGTGACATACATAATGGTCGGTTTATATACAATATACTATTATACACATGTTATATATACATATGTAGACTAGTCACGATATACATGTGCTTTTGATAAAAGATTATTACTTGTAGCGTTAGTTAGCCCTCGTATACAAACAAAAAACAGACAACTACTAACGGTATACATCATTGAATCTATATGTACTATGTATAAATATATAGTATTTATATAGATCTCTATAAATATATGCATATATACAGATCTATATCTATATCTATAAATATGTGTCTGTGCGTGTGCGTGCGTGCGTGCGTGCGTGCGTGCGCGTGTGTATATATATTTATTTATATATAGTACATGTACATGTTATACATAAGAAAAATAATATTATACATACCAGAATACATATAAAAAGGGCCGCTACAGAGATATCGAAAGAATCGCGAACGCATGCTATGTCGATGAAAAAATTGCAAAATAAAAATATGAAAGAATCAGCCAAAACATGCGGGAATGCGCCTGCATCGCACAGGTATACACCACCATCGATAACATCGCGACGCGTTCTATGCAAATGTTGACGATAGATAATGGAATACGAAGAAGGGCGGTGCGTCATGTGTGAGAACTCACTGAAAAAACGATAATAATTACGAGTAAAGCGCTACGATTAAATAATATTTACATATATACATACATACATATATACATATATACATATGCATATATATATATATATAAATATATATATATAATTTTAAACATAAAAGAAGAAACAATAGCCAGTATTATCGTTCATCTAAAATTGTAAAACTATAAAAAAGGGGCAAGTAGAGCGAAAAAGAGAGCGAGCGAGAGAGAGAGAGAGAGAGAGAGAGAGAGAGTGAACGGGTGACCGGGTGAGCGGCTGAATGACAGATAGATAACAAGATAAAAAGTATCTCTAAAATGAAACTATACGACATCGTAAATTGCGAATAATATGATATTATCGATAGTCGCGATACGTGGGATGCGCGAAAGATCCGGAACGAGGACACGAACGATCGAGGATCGAAAATAAGAATAAAAAATAAAGAAAGAATAAGTTAAAACTTCCTACGCGTTAAACGTTATGTAATATTATAGCTGATATCTTAGCTTCGCTCGTTACGTGTCCGGGATAAAGCACTGAGATATATTATGTATAAACGTAAACACACGGAGATACAGAGGACACATCGACCCCCATCACCGTACACAGACGCGACACATCGTGTATCCGTTCTGTTTTTCCCGCACAGGTAATTTTACAACGCGATCGCGACGATCGCGATAGTAGAGAGGACGACAAAGTTGTTTGACACGAAGACTATTCGTCGCAAAAACATTGTATAGGCTGAGTATATCGTAAAATCGCATAAATTTAGTCGTATCGACAGTCGCCCTTTCAATCCCTTAACCCAAGAGCCCCGCGCAGAAAATGCCCAGCCCTCGTCCGATCGTATATGACTGCCTATCGTTTTTTCTACGTGCGTGAGCGAGGAAATGCCGGGTACCGGACATTTTTGACTGCTTCATGTTTCATCGATAGTTCGAGGAGAGAAGGAATTGCCATCGTATTTAGATTCTCCGTAATGGGTATGTAGTACTTATTCGTATCTTCGGAAATTGATTATCCGACGACATCGATTTGTTTTTCTTTTTTTTTTTTTTCTTTTTTATCGTAGAATCGATTTTACGAAGCAGAATCGGCTTTGCGTCGCTCCGGAGGAGGTCCCTCTCCCTTTTTAGCGTCTAACGCGTCGTTCGTTTGAAAATCGTTATATCGTATAGCTAGATCGTTAAGTACTCCTCGTTCGGGACATAGGAATTGATAATTCTGAATTTTGCGGTATTTAATGACGTCGAAGACGGCGACGACCACTCGAAACAATCGAAGAAATGAAAAATCAAGAAAGCAATTCTTTCTTCATCGCTACCTATATAAAGGATCGACGCGCGAGATTATCTTGGCCGACCGTTGAACGACTGTCGCGACGCGCAACGTGAAGACGTACGGTGATCAAACGAAAATATCATTTTCTATTGATTTCATAAGCGATGCCGTAGAAAATATTTCCCATTATTTTCTACGGTCTGACCCGTTAAAACCGATTATCTTTATTACTTGGAGCAGAACGATTGCTTTTCGATCCTCCTCGTTTTTCTTTCCCACCGGTGATTTAAATCAAAGATTTCACGGGTCGGTCCATTTTCGACGGATAATTCCGTCTAGTTTGATCGAAGTGCCCTTTATATCGGTATATTAAACGATGCGATCGATCGAACGACCGTTGCTCTCTAAAAATGGTATCCAGCGTTCCTCGCCGTCCTGACTTTAGTAATAAAGTAAATAATTCGAATGTAAGGTCGGAGAGAGAGAGAGAGAGAGAGAGAGAGAGAGAGAGAGAGAGAGAGAGAGAGCGAGAGAGAGAGAGAGAGAGAGCGAGTAATATTAATTATTATACGTGAAAGCACACTGCCGTAATTTTATATATAACTTGACTGTTGTTATATCTAATACCTTCGTATATACTGATTAAAATTTAAGGAGGCCCGATACGCGTCGCTCGACGGGATCTAGGATATGGCTAGTGGCTCGTAGATCGACCGTTGAAAATCGCTTGACCGTCGATACGACCGCTCGTGTCTGCGGGAGAAAAGAAAAGAAAAGAAAAGAAAGAAAAAAAAGAAAAAAGAAGAAAAAAAAGGAAAAAAGGAAAAAACGAAAAAAAGATGGAACGTGATTTCTCCTCTTTCTTATTCACTTCGAACTATCGTAACTTTAACCGAAGAAAACTTTGATCTCGATCTACGAATCGTCACAAACTGGATTAGAAAAATAAATAAAGGAAACAGAGAAATTCCTTCGAGAGTCGTCGTATCGTTTGTAAAAATAACCCGTTGGTCTTCACCCCTTTAACACGGAATCGGTGTACGGGGCTCGTACTCTTCATCGTACTTTTCATTGCTGCGTTCTTTCCTCCGTCTGTACGTACTCGCATCCGCGTTTTTTCCATTCTCCGACTTTGTTTCTTTACCTTTACGAGACGAATCGTCGAGCGAGAGGACTCTCTGCCTTTTTCAGAAACGACGAACAACTTTTGACGACGAATCGAGTCGAACGGGTGTTTCCGGGACGAGTGCGAAACGGGATTAGGAAAAGAAAATAGAACGGAAGAAAGAAGGGAACTTCTCGTAACACTAATAATAACGTATTAACTATAAAGCTTTATCGTACAAAGAAATATCGTCGATCGCTGCGTATTCACAACGAAGGAAGTATGTACTTACTTACTTAATTAATTGATTGATTAATTATCGTGCTATTAGTTTCGAGACGAGTAAGAAACACGTATTGCGTATTCGAGAGTCACGCGTTTTATCGTCGCATACGTTCGTTCTTCTGTATTAAAGAATACCTCTTCGAGATTAAAGAAAGACATGCAATCAAGGGCGGAGAAATATAGAGGATTAATAGAAAAAGAAATAAATACGTACATAGAGGCGAGGTGAATTCTTCTGAAATAAACGAGCGAGCATGCTATCGTTGCAAAGAGCATATATTCGCAAAGAAAATGAAAGAGTTTGGCGTTAATATGCTTGCACTATTAACTCGATCACCTTGTGCGCGATCGCACAAACGGTGCATCCCTTTGGATGAATCCGCGTTAAAGTGACGCGAAGGCTTGGTTTCCTGACTGGCTGCTTGCGTCTATAACTTACGTGTATACCAGAGCTTCTTTTTCTTACTAACGTACTATTCCAATATTCTATTCTAGGCACGAAGGTACGCAACATACGTGCCTACTGATTTTTTTACGTCTCTTTTTTATACCGTTATACAAAATTTCATTCGCGTTCTACTATACTCGTATAATAGAAATGAAAGGCACATTAACACGATCGATATCGTACAAGAAATCCGAGTTGGTCGGAAGGGCACAAATGAAACGAGAGACTGCTCGTTAAATCGCTAACTTTCGTATCTAATCGTTATCCATTTCATTAGATCCTCATTGAGACTTCGATGCAACCATATTACACTGCGTAAGCGAACGCGAAAGCGTACATACATACATACACACACTATCGCACACGCAAAGATACGCGGTCCAGCATTACATTTGCTCTCTATTTTTATATCGTTACATTGTTCAACGAGTGTTCAAATACAGTCACGAAGCCAGGCTTTTGGCGCCGTCGAGTTTTATGACTATATAACTTATACATACCTATTCGATGGACCATATTTGTCATATTGAAAACTTTCTAAGCAAAAAAAAATTAAGCGAGAGAGAGAGAGGGGGGGAGGGAGGGAGGGAGGGAGAGAGAGGAACAAAGAGTTTTGCAATGATTATTCTATAAGTTAGAATCGAGACGTATAGGTTAACGGCGCGAGATAGATACTTCTTCCGCGCGCTGGTTCAGCAAATATTTCATATGTAAACGATTATAATTGTACGAAACTTTGACGTTTATATACCGTACGTATAGTTTAAATCCTTTTCTAAAGACGATCGGAATCGTCACGACGTTTCTGTCAGACCGTATATCGAGATACGCGATCGACATTTCTTAATCGACCGAAAGAACGTTGCGCAAAAGGATATGGGACACTTCGTAAACTTGACAAATATACCTGTTACGATTATCTTATAAGTAGCAGATCTATTAAGTAGAAGACCAAACGTAAAAGGATGTTTATATCGTTCGAATGTTTTTTCAACGGTCGTACAATCAATCGAAATAACGGAACATTACTCGTATTCGATCTTACTGCTGTTTGTAAGGTCCCTTCAAAACTTCGAGGCGATTCTTGTCTAGCTTATCGTTGGCTATGATTTACGTTGTTCTTCCATCATTCTTCCGAAAATCGAAGAATACGAAGAAATTTCAAGCATACGCAAACGAACGAGAAAATTCGCGAGTCGAATTCCTCGAGTCATCGAACGCGACGATCGTAGATTAGCTATTCGCCAAAACAAACCAAAATAATATCTTTACCTCTGATCCCTTTCGATGACCCTAGACAGATGATACAAGCACACGGTAGACTTACGATTATATATGTATATAGGTATATGTAAAAGGTCAGAGACATTATTATTAGGTAAATCAAATCTCGTCACGAAGATTTAGTAAAAGAGAGAAAATAAGAAAAGAACTCTTGTAAGTTTAGAGTTTCGAGCAACATTTTCGAGGATTTCTAAACGGAGGATGGCTGGCTTATTTCTCGAAACTCGTTGCTAAATTATTCCGAGCGACCAACTAAACACACATATGCACGCACGCACGCACGCACGCACGCACGCACGCACGCACGCAAGCACGCACGCACACGTGCACGCACACGTACACGCACACGCACACGCACACGCACACGCACGCTCACACGTACACGCGCACACATTTGTACATAGTTAAAAAACAATAATAGGAAAGAACTATAATTAACGAGTTATACGCGGTCGAGTAGGAAACAAATTTGAAAATGAAAGAAAAGGAAAAGTGAAACGCGTTTAGAATGAATGTTCGCGAAAGAAGTCAGCTTGTAAATAAGAAATATGCACCTCGTTCATCCTGCTACTTACAAAGGAACATATTTAAAAGGATCTCCTTTTTCGTTCGATCACCTATGCGAAAGCACCTTGTGTTTTCTCTCGCGTCGATCGAAATGCGATATAAATTTAAAGCGATGAAATACAAGCGAATATGTTCCATTGTCAGTACTGTAATCGTGTATCGATGCCGATTTAACGTCGATACACGCATCGATCTACACGAGTGTTCGCACATATCTCCCGCATGAGTTTTAATAATGCGACTGAACATCGGCCAGCCCGATCTTTTCAAAGTAAACGTTTCGGCTATTATTGAATCGTTCCGTTGCGTTTATCGTATCGCGTTGTTATGCCTTTACGCGCGGACTATTTTGAACTCGCCCAAATTATTAAAAAAGATCGAGCTACATCACCAATCAGATCTGGCTTACCCGTGTTCTTATTCGAGCCGATACGATTCATCTCCCTTTTGTTTTTCTATCCGCCTGTCGATTCATTCCTGTACGTTAATTGGCCGTATCGTACGACCGTTATCCGCGTATCTCCAAAGTTTAAAGCCATTTTTACGTACGTTGTTTCGCGCGATAACAGCGTCAATCGAGTCAAGTCGAGCTAATTAATACTCGTGCTAGTTTAATCGCCGTCGTACATCGAGAGCGGGACATAATAGATAAGTCATCGATGCTTTCATACACAAAGCCATGATCCTACATATCACGGAGGAATTACAGGTGGAAGCGAGGAAGACAGGCCTACGAAGAAAATTCTTTAACCCGATAGCGGTGCAAATTTCGCGATAGAAGATTTCGCGAGGAAGAAAAAAGAAAAAAAGAAAAAAAAAGGAAAAGGAAAAAAAAGAAAAGGAAAAAAAAAGAAAGCGCGCGAGAATAAAAGTTAAAAAAAGATCCGACAGGCCTCCTATAACTTTAGTAACGCGTAAAGAAACGAGTAACGTTTCGAAATAGTCAGGATAAATAAAAGACACGCTTGTAGAATTAGTCGTAGTTTCGACATAATACCCATGATAATCCGGAAAAACGCATATCGGTATTCCGCGTCGCGTCGGATCAAAATCTCTTTTTTTGCGCCTCGTATTCATTTACTTAGACGATAGAACTGTCGTTCGCTTATCATTTTCGAACGTTTATAATTGACACGCTTCGAGACCGTCTCGTTAAAACGGTACGTTACTATTTCATACTCAATTATCGGCTTATCCGTGCTACGTACGATTTCGATTTCAATACTACGGCTTATAGTTTAGATTATAGCTATTATTTTGGAATAAAAGACCGTTGATTATTCGTTGATGGTTGGAAAAGTAAAAAAAAACGTTAGTTTTAACACGTTTTCATTTAGGTATTATCCATTTCTCAAAAACAAGACGAGGAACCGAACCGAATCTAAAAATCTAGAATGCGTTTCATGCGATCGAAAAACTGATCTATAAGATTCGAATAGAAGGCAATAAATTTACGATAATTCTAATTAAAACCAAAATGCTTACGTTTAGATATTTCTCAAGAGGGAAGAAGAAGGGTATGGGCACGATCATGTCTTAATTTCTCTCGACATATCCATTTATCAAAATCACAAATATCCATTTATCATTGCACGAATCACAAAGTGCATAGAACTCGTAGACGTATTTTCCTAATGGTGCTACAACTGGCACAACATAAATAAGCCTCGTTAGCATAACGATAATGTACATTGGCAATATTTTCAAGACAATTCATTCTCAGCATCGCAGTTCATCAGACTGTACTGCCGTCGTTGAACAGCAATATCGCATTAAGAGACGTTTTAACGAAAGGATAACGTTGCGATACGTAGACTACTTTTAACGATATTAGGCGCTTCGTTACGTCAACAGAAATGCAAACGGCAATTCTTTACACCTCGGCCGTTATATTTTATTAAGATTAATTTTTTATTTTTATTAAGATCGTTTCATCGGTTTAACAATAATATATACCTACCGAGTGAACGTTCTCGCGTAAAAAAAAAAACGCACGTGTCGGCCGTAAAATATAACGAAGAATGTGTTTTCTTTTCTTCATCGACAAGTCAGAAAATGACGACCCGTAGTTGGATTAAATTAAAAGCCGACGATCTTGAAGAAGATCGTCGTTTTGTCTAGTGACATTACGACGGTAATAAGAAAGAGCTTGCCTCTCCTGTCGCGTCGCGTCTTTCTCTCGATCTCCTAATTTAGAAAGATCTCATAGTTTATTCTGATCTGTACGACCGTTTTCTCGCGCGGATTATACACGTAAGTACTTGCGACGTATATAAATGCGTAGTGACCGTCTAAGCGATACGCCCTTATGCATTTATACACACATTGACATTTCTTTAGATCCCTTCCATTTATTTTATTATTTCAATTCGAGTAATAGAAGAAAGTTAGAAATTTCTCCTATCGGCCGACTCTCTTCGTCTTCGTCTTCGTCTTTAATACCTTCGACAAATATGAAATTATATCGTCGCTAATCCAATCGCATAGAAGCTTGTGTCTCTTTCTTATTATTAGGATCGATTGTCATTCGCGACAAACGTCGTGTCGATGTCTTCTCTCTTCGCAACGTGCTATGTACATACAAGTCTGACTCTTAATTATAAGAAATAATCATTATACTTCTACAGTGATATATCGATGCACGAAACATTCCATCGTCGTCGTAATATCATCGTCTAAGAAAAGACAGCATATTGATGCTTACGAAAACAATTAGGAACTATTACTCTTTGTTACAAAAAATGCAAACTTGGAACGTAATCACAGGCTGCGTTGTATCGTACACTATCATCAAACGAAATCACGAAGGCGTTTATTACAAGCGAGACGACGAGAACGTTTACGTGCTCCTATCGACTTTCCATTTAAATCTTACGCGAGCACGCTATAAATCACGCTTTCTCACCTTCATATTTTTCTTACAATTTTTTTCTTTGCGATCCATAACATCGCGTCAAAATCTTAAACGCAGCGTATCGCGACGGATCCTCGAAATCGCGCGTGTAATCGACGCCTAAAAAAGTTACACGCTTCTTAAGGATCTCACCGTGAGATAAAAAAAGAAGCCAAAAAGAGAAATAGAGAAAAGAAAGGATTAGAAATTACGAGACCGGATCGATTAGATATCGTTCGGAAATTGAGAATTCTAAGTCTATAAATATATTTAATTAAACGATGAAAAGATAGGAGCGGGGAGAGAGAGAGGGGGAGAGAGAGAGAGAGTAAGAAAAAACAAATGAATAAATACAGAAATAAATGATTGAATATATATATATATATATATATACATAAATATATATATTGAAAATGCGGAGATATAAATACTACGAAAATAATAAGCAGAATTATAGAGGGTGATGCAACGTGAATGGCGACAGGTATATCCATCAGTATTTACACAATAATCGAGATTATTATTATCATTGCGTTTAGATAAATATTATTGACCTGACGTTTACGATTTTACTTGGATTTAAGATTTCTATGATAAATGGCACGCGCGCGCGCACTCACACACACAAAGAGAGAGAGAGAGACGCGCATACATACACGCGCGCGCGTTAAAGAAAAGAAACGAATAAAGAATTAAAAAAATAGAAAAAAGCAAAAAGAGAAGAAAAGAGAAGGGAAAGAGGAAGAGGAAAGGGCGTGCGCATAAGCGAAGAACTTGCGTTGTACCTTATGCTCGCGTAGAGGAAGGTAAAAAAATTGACAAAAAAGACGACTATCGTTGATCGCTATATCAAGCCAGTAGTTATTATCAAACTATAGTAGTGTGTCGATATATTAGCGTTGTAATGCGTTTTTACGCCGGCTTGCGCTCGTCGTTGCGTCAATCGACCGCTTATGCGAACCGTTTCACTGATACGAAAGCATTACAAAAGCGATTTACGAATGATATCTGCCGAGGGATAAAGCGCATACGATTCAACGTTATACGTACGAACGTAGATGAGAGAAACGAGTACGCGTTGGATCCTCTAACGACGAACGATGAACGACGAAAAATAGAAAACAAAAGTGTCAATTCTAAGTCGAGAGCGTTCAGCCTTATCGTTGAATACGAGGAGCCCCCTTCCAACTTTTTCATTCCAACGATTCTCAAAACAAGTTTTTCCTTCTTTCGCTCCTTTCTTCTCTATCGAGTATCGCTATTACAAAGGAAAAGAAATCTTCTTTTCGTTCGTAAATCTCTTTCCTCCCTCTTACATAGCGCGCTCGTTTGTGCGAAAACGACGTCCCTCGTTCGTACGACGTTTTATTGTTTTCTCATTGTTATTTAGAAGCGAGCTTATAGAATAACGCCGATTGCATCGAGCCAAAAGCACAAGAGGTGTAGGTCTTTCGCGTAAAAAAGACGAGAAAAAAATAAGAAAAGAAGAAAGAAAAAAAGGAAACGAAAAGTGGGACTTGTAGGACGCGTTACGATCTCCGAAACGCGAGAGTCAATGGGTCAATGAGTAGAGCGGTTAGCCGATTATAAATCAACACTAGATATAGTAGAAGGTAACAATTTCAAATGGGTAGTACTACCGTTGTTTCGTTAATTGTTTTTATAGATTATATTGTGCTGTGATCGCATCGCGCGACCCGTGACGATCAATAACGATGCGTAGGAATTCGAGGAAACTTCTAATACGATGGAGAAGCGACGATACAAGCGGAAGGTAAATCAAAATGAAAGAAGGAACTGTCTTGGGGAATTTTCCTTCTCTTTTTTCCTCGAGACGAGCGAACGTTTCGTTGTTTTCAAACGCCAAACGCAACGCTTTTCGCATCTTGTATCCTCGATCTTAATAGCATCTTGGTTTCGTCCCATCTTATACCACGTATGAGATAAACGGACAAAACGACGATTGCATTCGTGTTTAGCTTTGACCGAACTTTATCGGAACGTAAGATTCGCTGTCGCTCTTTATCG
This sequence comes from Vespula vulgaris, assembly GCF_905475345.1. Lineage (NCBI taxonomy): Eukaryota > Metazoa > Arthropoda > Insecta > Hymenoptera > Vespidae > Vespula > Vespula vulgaris. The sequence continues at coordinate 8,513,791 of NC_066594.1, forward strand.
ACAATTCGATGGAAAAGAAAAAAAAAAGAACAAAGAAAAGATATATACATATATGTATGTGTGCGTGTGTATTCTAGTCAATTAAAAAGTGAATCCCAAAATAATATTTTCCATCCGCGGATCTTTATTCGTCGAGAGATTACACGTGTTATACACGTGTATAAGCCTCTTGTTTCATTTTCGATCACGATCCGCAGCGATCAGGCACGTCGTCGCGAAATACGATCACGCTTAGCCAGGACTATTTTTCTAAGTTGCAAAGTATAATAAATTAATGACGTTGCATTATCGTTACTAGAGTATATTATAATGTATATTGATATTTTAACTAGGCAAGTAAGTATGAGATAATGTTACGAACATAATATACGACTATATCATAATAAAAATTATTATATCGTCGTCGTCGTCGTCGTCGTCGTCGTCGTCGTCGTCGTCGTCGTCGTCGTCGTCGTCGTCGTCGTCGTCGTCGTCGTCGTCGTCGTCGTCGTCGTCGTCGCCGCCGTCGTCGTCGTCGTCGTCGTCATTGTCATTATCATTACTATTATTATTATTAATATTAGTATTATGGTTACTATCATCATCGTCATCATCATCGTCATCGTCATCGTCGTCATCATCATCATCACCACCATCATCATCATCATCATCATCGTCATCATCATCATCGTCGTTGTCGTCGTCGTCGTCGTCGTCGTCGTCGTCGTCGTCGTCGTCGTCGTCGTCGTCATCGTCCTTGTCGTCGTCGTCGTCGTCATCGTCATTATTATTATTATCATTATTATTATCATCATCATCATCGTCGTCGTCGTCGTCATCATTATTATTATCATCATTACTTTTATTATTATTATTATCATCATCATCATCATCATCATCATCATCATCATTATTATTATTATTATTAAACGCCGGTTCGCACGTGCGGTCGATGAGCGTGTAACGCCTGCGGCAAATGAGCGTGCAACGAGCTGAATCCACTCGATATCTAATCGAGATTGAGGTTTATTTAAGAAAATAAAAAATTCTTGGAGGATCATAGCATTGGCCGATCCACGGTTATCGAGAAACGACTGCAAACGATCTTTGATTCGTACGATCTTTTGGCGCGAGAGCGAGCGTGAGTCTGCGTGAATCGTGCGTGCGCGAGAATGAGAGAGAATGAACGCAAACCGTGTTAATGCGAAATGACGAATGTAAACGAACGCTTCGAAAGAAAGTGAAATTAACAATGTCGTTTCCCGAACCGCGAATAATAAAAGATGAATTGTTCTGTCAGTCACCTTACCTATATTGAAAAAAAAAAATGTCATAATAATATGCTGCCATACGATATAAATATATGTCTACACTAAGGAGTATATTACTAAAATATTACAAATAAATATGTTGTAAGTACGATCCTTTATCCTTATCTAACTTTCTTTGTTACAAGGAATAAGACGTATATCGTATACAAAGCTGCTGACATTTTTCTTTCAGATTTATCTACCGTACGAAGTACCGTTATACTTAATGAGAGGATATACTATTGTCGCTCGTTCCGAACACTTTATTGCATTGCACTTTTTTTAACGCTCCTTTTACGAGAGAGAGAGAGAGAGAGAGAGGCGGAACTCGTTCGGCCAATTCTGAAATTTAGACACCTTCCGATTCGCGCGATTTGAGTTACTCGCTAGTACGTTCTGGATCGTTTTAATTTTTTCTAAAAAAGTGTACCATCGCGAAACTCTATGTGCGTTTGTGTGTTTGTGTATGTATGTATACTTACATCCTACTCATTCGTGCGAAATACGGCCCGTTTCGACGTGGAAAAGAGAAAGTCTCCATTATTGTTTACATTTACACTGCACATTGCGTTACATCACGGGGAAGAGGTCAATACTCATTGCGGCCGCGCATAAAGCGAAAGTCTTCCAACGGGCGTAGACGTTTCTGCACGTTGTTAATCGATATAACTAATCGTCATCGTGTCAAACTCGTTTTCATATTATCTACGCAACATACGTATAAAATGGTAACTCGTAACTATTAGAGGGGGAAAAAAGGTTCACGCGCGTGTCACGGCGACTAACCAAATATAAAATTAAAGTAGTCATCGTACATGATACGTTATGCATAGATCCAAGTTTTGGATTTTACAAGTTTTTTACTTTGATAGACTATTATAAAGAAAAAAAAAGAAAGAAAAGAAACGAACGCCAAGATAGGAGAAAAACCGTAACTTTTCGTCGCGTATTTCCAATCGAGTCAAAGCTATCGCACAAGCATATAGCGTTTAATATTCCCTACTACCGTTAACTTTACGCAGACTGATCGTTCACGGATTATAGGCGCGCATTTAAGAAAAGACAAGGTATGAAGGAAGTTGCGATTCTTTGCCTCGAGTATAAAACAACTTGTACGCTTACTCTTAAAACACGGCATACGGATCGGGTCTCTGCGTGTAAAGAATTTCTTTCTCGTAAAAAAAACAAAAAACGGGCAAGTTTTTTCAAGTGAGTGTCTCGCAAGGATAAGAACGTAGAAAAAAATTGATATAATGCCATTTATTGAAAAATCGAGAAAAACAAAGGACGGCTGTCCAAAGTCATTGATACTTTTAATTCGAGATCTGACTGTTGTTTGCCTTATAACGCTGTCAATATCTTCGATCGAGGGTAAACGAAATCATGGTGAGTATAAACGATTACGTACATAGGTACTCACATATTTTGATTTAGGCATTAAACGGTCAAACGTTGCATCGATACAACTTTCTAACGTAGGACTACTAGGCATGTCGAATCGTATTAAATTACGACGGCTCGGATACAGTCGCGAAGAATTGAAACCAACGATTTGTTACGGTACGTCTTTAAAGACTAATAACGATTACGTGCGTGCGTTAATCGTCGTTTAATCGTATCTACGGTATGTCTACGGTAGATCTAGTTGGCTGCTTCGCGGATCCACCGGTTCGTTTGTCTTTGAAAAGACCACCCGAGCATCCAAACGTTATCCAAACAAAGTTCTTACTGTACACCAGAGGCAATCGGGAAAATCCGAAAGTTATCGTGTACGCAGATAGGTCCGAGTCGTTGTTACAATCTGGATTTAATGTGTCGAAGCAACTGAAAGTCATCATACACGGCTTCAAAGGTAGCGGTAGCGATTACGGTTTGATCCGTGGGATTAATGCTCTCCTCGATCTGGTAAATTTCCCCTGAGAGACTTATGTAATACGTAATGAATAAGTAATAACGTAATGTCGAACGTTATCGAAGAAGAACGAACAAGAGAAAAAAAGAAAACAAAAGAGAATAAAAAGAATCAATTCACTCGACACAGGAGGATGTAAATATATTGATATTGGATTGGACGAGAGGGGCAGGCACGAGCTACGCGGCAGCAGTCGCTAATACCGAATTAGTTGGCCGACAACTTGCCCTTGTTCTCTTGGATGTCTTTAACTTGGGGACCGATCCGATGGATGTACACGTAACGGGTTTCAGTTTGGGAGCTCACGTAGCGGGATGCGCTTCTGAAATGTTAAAAAAGTGGGACCTCCTACTTGCTCGTATCACTGGGCTCGATCCTGCCTCGCCATTTTTTCGAAACCATTTATTTCGCGAAAAATCAAGGAAGCTCGACGCCACCGACGCTCATCTCGTTGACATTATTCACACCGACGGTTCCGAAGATTTCACCGATGGATTTGGCCTCCTCAAACCTATCGGACACATCGACATTTTTCCTAATGGCGGTAAGGAACAGCCAGGATGTTCCGACGTTAAAAATTCCGTCGTTGTCAGCCATTTGAAAGGTAAACGATTTAAACGCATTATCCTCGATGAAATAATTACTCGGCCGATATATGCGTATGTTATTGCCTATCCATGTTTCCTATCCCTTTCTACATTTATGACGAGTTATAAAAAGGAACGTTCTACTTATTGCAGAAGAACTTTTAGATAGAGAGATTGCGTGCAGTCATTTGAGGGCCTGGCAACTCTACGTAGAAAGTATACTGACCCAATCCCAAAAATGTAAATTCATAGCATGGCCATGTCCTCAGGGAACCGTTTCATACGCAAGAGGAACTTGTTTCCCTATGGAATCTGTCGGTTGGTCTCAAGAAATGGGCTACAGAGCGAATCGTGGACCGTTAGGAACTTATTTTTTACCTACCAGAAGCGAACCACCCTTTTGCGGTATTACTATATTCGTAATTTATTTTGCAAACAAATTGGATATGTTTTATTTAGAAGGCAATCCTAAAACGTTAAAAAAGAAAAAGAAAGAAGAAAAAAACCATTTTCAGGAGAACCCTTCAGAGTTGCTATAGTGACAGCTAAAGGTCTACCAAAAACTATGGGAATATTGCTCTTTAAAACGTATCAAAATAATTCAACGACGACGTACAAAATCAATTGCCTGTACGATGAATATTATATTTTTATATAATTTACATTTATAGCCATTTATCATCGAGACATTTCTCTTTCCAGATTACCCAAACTATACAATCAACCAGCGATGTTTTACAATATAGCGGCGAATGATTTTCTATCCGGTTTACATAAAGCAACAGTCATAAAGGGCACGATTCAGTATCATAAAACGATCGGGCGTGACGAAAAGGAAAAAAGAAGACCCGATTTGGATACTATACTATTGAGTAAACTGTTTCTCGAGAACAGAAAGGGAGATAGGTAAAATTGAACTGTCGCAAATGGTTTCTACTTAATTTTTCACCATTTATGATATTGTTGTTACAATTGCAGATGGGAATGTTGTAACTTTAATACTTCGATTGGTCTACAAGAGATACACGTGGAACTCCAGAACGTACCATGTGACCCACACTAAAAAATTATACTCTTCCATTATACAAATCTGTTGTATCAAATATAAATCATATACTATTATGCGCATAATGATGCATTTTATTTTCGTAATGATCAGCAACTATTCTATGTCGATTATATAAAAATTAAAATTTTCCGCGAACGAAATTGAATATGGCGTCCGTCGTACTTCCATTTCCGTCACATCCCAAACCAACGAGTGGTGTAGCCTCTTGCCTCATCCTAACCTTACTTGTACTTTACGAAGAAAGTAATCCAGCTGCTATCTATGAAATACAAGATCTATGATATAAACATCATAAGTGTACGATACAAGTTTGGCGCCATTTGTGGTTTATTGTCTTTAATTCTTCTTCGTTCTTATTCTCGCATAGATCCAACATATTTTTTTACGCACACACATATTACGATAATTCCTCACATTGTATCATATACCATATAATCTCATTTCACAATGTATATAAAGTCCATGGTGTTGGAAGGTTTCAAATCTTACGGCAAAAGAATCGAAATTACCGGTTTTGATAAAGAATTCAACGCTATCACAGGATTTAATGGAAGTGGAAAATCAAATATTCTGGACGCTATATGTTTTGTATTGGGTATTACAAATCTCGGGCAGGTATGTATGAAAATTTAGATATTATCGCGCGCGCGCGCGTGTGTGTGTGTATAGTATCAGTTTTTAATTACGTATACACTTGTGCGAAGGAAGGTGCGTCTATAACGTGTGTGTGTATTATAAATTATACAGGTACGCGCTACATCTTTACAAGAGCTAGTATACAAGTCTGGTCAGGCTGGCATACAGAAAGCAACTGTTACGATAGTGTTTGATAATCGTGATCGGGAGTCATCTCCAATGGGATATGAACATCATAAAGAACTTGTAATTACCAGACAAATAATAATCGGTGGAAAAAATAAGTACTTGATTAATGGGTCAAACGTGCCTAATAAAAGAGTTCAAGATTTGTTTTGTTCGGTACAACTAAATGTAAACAATCCACACTTTTTGATAATGCAAGGTAGAATAACAAAAGTTTTAAATATGAAACCACCAGAAATTTTATCTATGATCGAGGAAGCTGCGGGAACACGTATGTACGAGAATAAGAAACAGACTGCGCTAAAGACTATAGAGAAGAAAGACAATAGATTGAAAGAAATAAATGATGTACGTCCTAAGAAGCTCTTATAAATCTATCTTTATATCTTATGTTATAAACCGTTGAGACAGTATTATTTTAGGTTCTACAAGAAGAAATTGCTCCAAAGTTGAATAAACTCAAGCAGGAGAGATCTCAATATATGGAATTCCAAAGAATGCAAAGAGAATTGGAACATTACAAAAGGATAAACATTGCTTGGAAGTATACCACGGCTTTAAACCACAATGAAAAGGCGGAAAATGATATACGGTTGATTAAAAATACAGTAAACAAGAAAATGGAAGATATTAACGCCGGGAAAGAAGAGATAAAAGAAATTGACGATAAATTAGCCAAAATTAGTAAGATAAGAGATGCGGTTAGTAGATAAGTGGGGTAAAAGAAGCTCCATCCAACGCGCATAGAGTCACGTTTGCATACGTATGAATACCTTGATATTTATACAAGACAATTCTTTTCTTTATTTTTTTTCATTTTTATTTTTTACACGTCTACAAATATTTTAGACTTTTATTGCAACTATTAGTATTCGCACTCTACACTTTGCTCATAACGGCTCTTCTTTTTTAGGAATTTGGGGGAAAGTTAGAAAAGTTGGAACGTGATTTAAAAGATGCGGAGAAAATACAATTTAAAGTAGCAGCCCGATCTAATAGTAATAAAGAAGACATTAAAGCTGCAAAAAAGGCGGCAGAACAATTACAAATTAATATTACCGAGGACGAGGAAATGTTGCTCGTTAAAGAAAAAGAATTTGAAAAGGTTGGTAGCTTGTTTCAACAATTAAAAGAGGAGGAGGAAAAAGATTCTGAGGCATTAATGGTTGCCCAAGAGAGATATCAAAAGATCAGTTCGGGATTGTTACAAACCGAGGACGGTGAAAATGCGACCTTGGAACAGCAATTGATATGTGCCAAACAAGGTGTAACCCAAGCGCAAACAGAACTGAAACAGTCGCAAATGACGTTGGATCATGCTAAAAGTCAATTGCACGTGAAATTAAAAGATATGCACAATACGGAAGGTGAATACATAAAGGATAATAAAGATCTTGAGAAGAAGGAAAAGGAGTTGAAGAATTTGGAAAACGAATTGAAAAAGATCAATTACAAAGAGGGCCACTTGGAAGAGCTTCAAACGCAAAAACATTCGTTAAAATGTGAAATAAGATCTCTGCAAGAGAAAATAGATCAATTTGAATTGCAATATCCTCAACTAAGGTTTCATTACAAAATACCAGATCCCCATTTTAAACAGAATTCTGTCAAAGGATTGGTATGTACGCTATTAACGATCAAAAATAAGGATACCGCATACGCTTTGGACGTGGCCGCGGGCGGAAAGGTATGTAAAGTAATACGTAGTTTGCAACGATATGCACGTGTACGTGTAAATACGTGATACAAATCGGACACATTTTCAGATCTTTTCTCATAAAATTATATAAAAATTCTTTGTGTCTATTTAGCTTTACAACGTAATAGTTGATACAGAAAATACAAGTAAAAGATTACTGCAACACGGTCAACTACAACAACGTGTCACGATTATTCCTCTTAACAAAATAAATGGAAGACCAATGGAGCAACATAAAATCGAATTTGCGAAAAATTTGGTTGGCGCTGATAAGGTTCAATCGGCTTTGTCGCTTATTGATTTTCCTGAAGAAATCAGACCTGCAATGAATTGGATATTCGGACAGATTTTTATATGTAAAGATATGGAAACCGCAAAGAGGATAGCTTTTCATGAAAAAATAATGAAAAAGTGTGTAACCATAGAAGGTGACATTTTTGATCCTGCCGGTACATTGTCCGGTGGTGCACCATCTAAAACAGGATCCGTTCTCCTTAAAGTAGAGGAATTAAAGATAACGCAGAATTTATTAAAACAGAAACAGCAACGTTTGGCGGAGATCGAAAGAGATCTAATAATTGCTCAGAAGGCGGAAGAACAGTATGCGTCGTTGAAAGAACGATTTGATTTGCGCAAGTACGAAGTCGAAATGGTACGGCAAAGATTACAGCAAACGACTCATCACAAGATTAAGGAGGAGGTACATTATATTTAGAGATTTCTTTCGTATTTTACAAATATCTCGGAGTACAAATTAACTTTTTAATTCGAGGCTTTTTGTCTTTATTATTATTATTATTATTATTATTTTCTTTTTCTCCAGGTAGAATTATTGAAGGCAAATATCGACAAGTTGATAGAACGTATGAATGCGGCAAAAGCTTTGGAAAGCGATAACGAAAGAAGGACTAAGGAATTGGAATGTCAATTGAAAGACGCTATAAATATTCGCGAAAAGCAATTAAAGGAATCCGAAAATCTATTAACGACCCTTAAAAGGAAAGCTGAAAAGAGTCGTGCCGAGTGGCAAAAACGGGAACAAGAGTCGGAAACGCTCGAATTGGAGATAAAAGAGTTAAAAAGAACTATCGAAGCTGGTAGAGAACAATTGATTAAGGCAAAAGAAAAATTAATTGAGCTCGATGAAATCGCACGTGGTTTCGAAGAGGAACTCAAGGAAAGTAATGCCACGGTAGAACGTTTAAAAGGTAACGTTAAAGAGCAAAAGCATATTATAAATCAACGGAACGAGGATATGCAAAAGTTAAATGCGAGGAAAGAAGATATCGTCAAACTAATCAACGAGGCGGAATTGGAAATAAAAAAATTAAATCACGAGATTAATACATTCGACAATTATTCCAAAGATTGCAAACAAAAAGTTGTCGAACTGACGAAAAAGTATCAATGGATAGAAGAGGATAAACAATACTTTGGGAAAGCAGGTATTGAACGAAGGCAGCGAGTGTCTGAGATTTCATTGTAAGCCGCAAGCGAGGGGAGGGGGGAGGGAGAATTATTAAAAATAATAGGGTATATCGTAATACATATTGTATGTTGTGTATCGCAGGTGGTATGTACGATTTTAACGTTAACAAACCGGAGGAAATGGACCAGAAATTACAACAATTGCAGATACAGTGTGATAAGTTGAGCCGTAACGTCAATACACGAGCGATTAATCTCTTGGACAAAGAGGAAGAACAGTACAATGATATGGTGAAAAAGAAAAAGATAGTTGAAAGCGATAAGAAGAAGATACTCGAAACGATCAAATATTTAGATGAAAAGAAAAAGGAGACACTGCTAAAAGCTTGGGAACAAGTAATAATATACTTTTTTTTTTCTTTCTTTCCTATACCTTGCCATTCTATTTGCTTTTAGTATATCGTAAGTCGAGATTGTCTATCGATGTTTTATCGTTACAGGTAAATAGAGACTTTGGTTCAATATTCAATACTCTGTTACCAGGAGCTGATGCTAAACTTTTACCTCCCGAAAATCAAACGGTTACAGATGGATTAGAAATCAAAATTGGATTTTCTGGAGTTTGGAAAGAGTCATTGGGAGAATTGTCTGGCGGTCAAAGATCGTTGGTTGCTTTATCTTTGATATTAGCTATGCTTTTATTTAAGCCAGCTCCACTTTACATTTTAGACGAAGTAGACGCAGCTTTAGATCTTTCTCATACAGAAAATATAGGTACAATGTTGAAGAGACACTTTAAACATTCACAGTTTATTGTTGTATCGCTAAAAGATGGTATGTTCAATAATGCTAATGTATTATTTACAACCAGATTCATTGATGGGATGTCAACGGTTACTAGAACAGAGAAATCTAGATCAAAGTAATGATATTAAAGAATGGTGCAATATATATATATATATATATATATATATATATATATATATATATATATGTATGTATCATACATACACGCGCGCGCGCACACACACACACACCCACACAATCTTTCTACATATTCTTGCTTTTCAGTAAATTCGTATCATTTTCTAATTTTGTTTTTACAATTTTTTGTATCGACACACCCTCTCGTCTGAAAGAAATTCATTCGTGTCCTTTCAAATTTTACGTTTAAGTTAAACTTATAATATAATGATAATGAGACAAAATTCTTTGCAGAAAAATTATTAATGCTTACCTTTACAACAGATATTACATTTAATAAATCCATTAAATCTTTTCGAAAGATTATATCGTGTTTCCTTTTAAATCGTAGAATATACCATGCTCGACCAATCGATCTTTTCAAAGAAATAATGCTTCTTAATATCCGATATAGTCAATCGTTCTTCCGGCTCGTACTTTAGAATCTACGAAGAATAATTTAATCGTACGTTTGATGAAAAATACGGAACATATCGTGGTAACGCTTACGTTTAAAAGTAAAGATCTGGCATTATCCGACAATTTGCTAGGTATGCTAACGACGGAATGAGAACGGAATGGTTCGGCGTGCAAAGATCTAAACTTCTGAAAGTAGTAAAGATATGTGCGAGAGAACGTGTAATTATTAAATAACGTCGGTACTGTTATAATGATTTGAATCAATTTGAAAGCATACAATGCCTGTGAGTAACTCGTACAAAATGATTCCATAATTCCAAATGTCTGTCGCTGGTGAAATAGAAGTCGTAGGTGAAAACATATATAACTCCGGAGACGAATATTCTTGTCTTATTTTTGTTAATTCGATATTACGGTATGGTACGATATACGTTAACGTTACATGACCGTAATCGTCTAATAAAATCTTTTCTGGTTTCAAATCAAATATTATAACTCCTTGTTGATGCAACGCTTCGACCGCTAAAAGAATTTCTGCTGCCCAACGACAAACAACTTCCTCGGGTATTTCCCAAAGCGCTGGCTCGCAGTTAGGGCCGACACGTTTGTCCGCTTGGGCAGATCCTTCACCTTGACAATTATCCTTCGAATATTCCGACGTTAACGTGTTACTTCGTTCGTCGATAGCACCTTCTATTTGCAAAGATTCTAAATAATGACTATCGATCTGGGTTGCGTACGTGGAATAACATTCGTGTTTGATGTCATCCGTTATCGAATTACTCGATGCGTCCGAACTGGTACTACCCGACGTATCATTTTCTTGCGCATTGTCAAACCTAAAATCCAAGCTATTACTCAAACGTTTGTTCAAATTATTTACCTTCGACATTGATATCGACGATATGTTATCGTTTCCAATGTTTTTTATCGATTCGAACGCTCCTTTTCTCTCCTGATTATTACTGTCATTGCATTCAAGTCGACAAACGACACCGTCGCTTTCCGTTGCTCGCGTAACATCATCTCGCGAATAGATTAATTCTTTTGACTCGTTTGATCGAATAGCAACGGAATTACTTCTCCTTAAAGTAGCGTTAACAGATTGTAGTAATTTCTGTGCTTTTTCTAACAATTGAGTCGTAGGCATGTCACTGCCACAGATTTCATCTACGTTATACGCCTGGCATTGTGCATTATCTTCCTTTAACGCAATACGGTTTATCTTTGTCGATTCGGCATCGTAAGTACAGAGACGTTCTGTCTCTCTACTTGTTACCATTTCGTTGTCGTTATTAAACATTCCCTCTAAGGTATTTTGGTATTCGTCGCTAATATCGAGCGTTTTCGAACCATCTCCTTTAAACGGAATCGAATTGTCGTGTGATTTGTAATTTTTAATTATAAAATCCCACAATTTACCACGTTTGGCATATTCCAATATAAGAAATACCGTTGCTTCCGTTTCGATATAAGCATGCAAACGTACCATAAACGGTATTTGTCCGCGCAATATGTAATTGCTTATATTTTCCTTATTACATAACGATTTTTCGATACTCTTTACTATTTTAACACCATTTGAATGTAAATCTTTAACGAGCATTACAGAATCTATAATCTTCAATACTTTGTAATTTTTAAGATCCGACGTAGGCTTATTTAGCACCGAGATATTCCAGTTTAAGTATCTATTGTACAATTTCTCCGCCCTATCTAAATATTTCGATACTTTTTCTTTTATTATTATTTTCCTCGCATCGTCAGGATCCGTCTCAACGCCGAGTAATAACGTTGAGATTCCCATTTTGTATTGGGCAAATGCTTCTTCGTATTCCGCGATAGCTTCGTGCTTGAACGCTGCGCTTATGTAAGCAGCAGCCACTACGATGTAATGTGTAATGTCCTTGCACGTATGCGCAAGATCGGAACAGTCTTGTATCATTTTGGGATTCTTCATTTTTAGCGTTCTTGTCTTTTTTATTTCATACTTTTTATCGCTTATATTCTCGTGCTTATTATTCCGATTATCTAGCTTGTCTTGTACCTTTGACGCGCTTGTCTCTATACCTAAACCGTTATTGCTCTTAGCAGTATTACATTCTTTTTCGTACTCTCTCAAAGGGCCAACTATATTATATTTAACCGGATTTTCTTCCAAGGCCAAAGATCTTGTTTCTCCGTCAAGGATACCACCCAACGAAAGATGAGCGCTTTCTATGATATTGATCTTGTTCGTTAAGACTGGATCGTTCAAACCGATATTGTGATCGTCTTCCGAAGTATCAGAACCGATGGACTGTGAACGATCGTTTATATTGCTATCGTTAAGACTGTTTTCAAAAAATTTTATGAACGTGTCACTCGTGTATAAGCACTGATGTTTCCCGATAAAATCTAAGAACTTCAACGCGCTGTTCTTTCTTTCTTGAACGACCTCAACTTCGAATCTTCCAAAAAATTTAGACTTTGTAAACGGAGGAAAAGGATCTTTAATTTGAAAATGCGCGTGTAAGGCATATAATGCCGAATGGAGTTTTTTAAAGTCATTGTAACGTTTCCAAACGGACACCTTGGATACTTCCTCTCTAGATGCTTTTAAATATATCTGAAAGTCAAAAAGATTCGAGTAAAAGCACCGATTATCTTTATGTACGAATCGTAGAACATAAAACCATACCACGGATGTGACTTTGTAAATGGTAAAACCTTTTCTGTGTCGCGTAGTTTCGGGTATAATGAAACGTCTGACCCACTTGTCTTTCGTTGATGGCATGTTTCAATGTACATTTTTCAACGTTGAGCAACTTTTATATAATTAACCACTCTTATCACATTTTAAATATTAAACGCTTTCTACGTACACTCTTCGTTTCATTTTAGATTGTTGTCAGTCCGACGTAGAGCGTCTTCGATTATCACTTTGAGGTTATACCGTAGACGAGGCAGAGGAGAGCTCAATGTTGTCATGACAGGTTCGAAACAAGAACAGAGAGTTATTTTTACGCAGAAGCGATGTTTTCAAATTTCGTACTAATGGCGTGGATGTAAAAGACGTTTCTTCGCCTTTAAAACGGTATTAAATAATTTCTTGGACGTCCACAATCGATAAAATAAATAATCAAAATGCTATAATTAATTGTCCACTAATGTGTATATTTCTTTGAATATAATTATTAAATCAATAGAAACGTATAAAATAATTCTAACGTGACATCTCGATAATTATGATTTTTTAATATCTTATTTTTCACGATTTTTCAAGTCAGTGTTTCCTTCTTTTCCCATACAGTTTCTATTATTCAAGGACGAACTTATCGACATAAATATTTATCGACTATGAACGATCGATTCTTCTTTTATCGACTGACGATATTATTCGTAACAGTGCATGTGCTTTCCATTTGATTTGTGTCGCTATTAGTCATCGACAAAAGTCATCGACACATAGAAAACACTGATTATGACCTAAGATTGCGCAGACGCGTCGTGGCTGACGATGAAAGAAAAAGAAGGTTGACATATACGTATAATTACTACTTGTTTGTTGGTGAACGTTAATTTTCTATATTATCGATAACTATTTATCCAAATATCTTTTTTATTATTATATAAGACTGTACACACACGTATATATTTATACATAGTAAGCGAAATTGTCCTCAAAGTTATTGCTACGTATTTACGGAAACGCGATCAACGAATATATTGTACTTTCGAGTCGTTCGATAGGTAAATATCATTTCGATGTATTCGTCATCGCAGATCGTTCTAATACAGATTGATTAAGTATTTAAGTAAACTATTAATTTTTCCGAATAATCGTACAAAAGTGAAATATAGCGACAAAAAAGAATTGTTCAAAGAATGCCATACTCGACAATCATGATTTTATCTTCGGTCGAATCTTCGTACTTGCACATATGAGCACATACAATAAGACCTTTTATTTGCAGTAGCAAACTTTAAATATCTAGATGGTAACCATTCGTCCCTATAAATTGATCATTGAAAAAGAAAAAATATCGAAAAATGTATAAATCGAGTCAGGAACCCGATATACCTGCGGCGTTAGGTTTGTTGACACTTTTAAGTAATGAAGAATTAAAAGATATATTAAACGACGATAGCAAGTTTGAAGACATCGTAAAGGACATAAAACAGGTATATCCAGTTAATACGTTTATTATATGCGTTGCTATTTAATATACATTCTATATAGATAGATCTTAAATAATATAACCGACTTAAAAGATATTTTATCGAAATTAGTTTAAAGAACTTGAAACCGAAAAAGAAGTACTTATGGCAAGCAATCGATCGTTGGCAGAATTTAATCTATCGAAACAACCGGAATTAGAAGAAGGTAAACAGATTTTAAAAGAACTTAGCGACAAAGGACATCAATTATGCATCAGCGTCAAGGAAAAACTCAACGAGATGAGTACGTTTTTCAAAAAGTATTATATAATGTTAATTAATTTTTATAAATAGGCTCTCAAAAGAATATTTAAATGTTCTTTAATAAATCATAGTAATTATCGAAAATCGCCAGATAATGTGAGTAACGTGCACATTTCTTTCTATAACCAAAGAGATAAAAGAGAATATATTTGTCTTACTTATAGAGGATAGATCGGGAGCTATGACAGTTGACACGGCATTAGACCTTTTGCAAGCAGCTGCTGCAGAAATTGAGGAAGAATCGGAGGTAAAAAGATACGACTATTCTTATATCTAAGTTAAAGAAAAATCATTAATTTGTAATATCATTAAATCTTATATTTCAGAAAGTGGCTGAAAAATTTTTAGCTGGCGATATAGAGGTGGATGAATTTTTAGAACAATTTTTATCAAGACGAAAATTAATGCACCTACGTAAAGTTAAAGTCGATAAGATCAGAGAAATAATGCGAAAATCATCGCAGGCTTCATCATATTTTACTTCTAACTTTACTGTCATTGCACCTTCCATACCCTACCCAACAGGACCGGTATCGATGCCAATGCCCGTACCATCGGGTCCTTCTCTTTATAGACCATATTGAATAGACCTGTATGTTGTTTCTGTTCTCTTACCTTTTGATCTTTCTTTTCTTTTTTCTTTTCTTTTGTAAATAATGTGTATACACACGAAAGAGGTGTTGTACATGCCATGTACGAATACTTATAATCCTGTATTTCGAAAATACAAAAGAAAATTAAAATATTTTTAAGAGTTTGGATTTTTGTAAAAATGATGCAAACTTTCGTTTGTCTCGTATGTTTCATCATTTTTATAAAACTTTGAAAATTATTATTATCGTTTGAATTGTACCAGAACAATTATATTTTCGTATTTGGGGATTAATCGCATTGACGATATTTACAGCCTACATCACGAAAAATTCGTTTCCAAGAGTAGCTTAAATATATGTATACATACCCCCCCCCCCCCCCCCCCCCCCCACACACATATATATATGTACCTACGTACGATACATGTACGCATATATATATCTTATTCGATTAATATTTATTCTCCGTTATTTTGTTTGATCACCATTGTCATTTCATCAGGCATTAAGAAAATAATACAATAAAATACTCTTTTTGCATATCTAATTATTTACAATTATTTACATTACATTTAAACATGCACTATATATGTTATTAGTTATAACTTTTATTTAAAAATTAGCAATAAATTGCTACTCTTGGACAATTTGACTATATAATGTATTTAAAGTTATACTTCGTCATGTTTTTTCGTTTTCCTTGGTACATCATAATCAACAGTTGATATAAATTTTAAAACAAAATATATTATTAAAGATAATATAGCAACGTATAAAATGATGGATTCTTTATCGTTTTCATTTTCACTCGTTGTAATGCTTGCTTTTGTAAATTTTTCTTTTTTCTTTCTATGTAACGTTTCACCGTAATGTTGACGAGTCCATTCATCAAAGTTAAAGCGTTTGTTTTTTTCTGTAGGATCTATTTTACTTTTATAGATAGAAGCATATACATAAGTGGTTTTAGGAATATTTTCCTGGATGTTTTGTTTCACCATAATAGACCTATCATAACGTTTGCGTGTTTGATAATTGTTTAATACATCATATGCCTGTGAAATATTTTGAAATTTTCTGTTTGCAAATTCGGACTTATTTCTATCAGGATGATATAGCATGCTCAATTTATAATAAGCTGATTTTATTTCGTTTTGAGTAGCGTTCGGTGATACTTCTAATGTATCATAATGTGTTTTCATTTTCGAATATGCACATGATTTACATTTGGATTGCACCAAACGAAAAGCTATAGACGTCATTAAAGCGTTATAAGAAGGAATCTTTTCTATCCAACGGTTACTTAAAACAATACGCATAGGTATCATCGATATGACAATCTCACAAGAGCGATATAATTAAACAAAATTACTGCTTTTTTGCGATATCGACGTGTGTGTGTGTGTGTGTCTACATATATTCATATATATACAAATTATATATATATATATGTATGTATATATTATAAAACACCACACATAACGCCTTAATATTTGTCATTCAAATTGCCTTTAAATTTTACACATTTATTATTTTCACAGGAAATGTTTAGATTCGTTAAAAATATCGAACGGATGAAACGTCATATATCCTTCACTTCATACGATAATCCTTCGCTGAATGCACGAGGAAGGAAGCGATTCCGTTTTGTTAAATTATAGATAGTCATGAATAAACCAGAGTATTTTATCGACAGGATATTTCAATACGATGAAACACGCTAACGACCAAGGTCATTCTCTTATGTATCTTTATACCATATACCTTTCACATCTCTTCTTCGGGAATTATTTCTTTAGAAACGAAAAAATTAGAAATTGTTAGACGTACGTTCGATTGGCGCTAAAAGCTAGTCTTTTATCGATCATAATGGTAGTTTAATGCAGAATATACTAGGCCGACGATTACGGCATTGACCAATCACATTTTGCTAGAAAGAAATGGGATATGGTAAATTTAACGTTTACGTCTTTATCTTTCAGTTTCACATCTTCAAGCGATCGAGGTCGCTTCTCGGCCCGTTCTATGCGTCAGTACGTTTCTGGTGTATCGTTGGACTCTTAGTCGTGTCTTGATTCTGTCTATGTCAATTTATTAATCGACCTTAATAATGCCGTTAGAAAATCTAGAAGAGGAAGGATTGGAAAAAAATCCCAATTTAGAATTGGCCCAAATTAAATTTTTATTAAGTCTTCCAGAACATCACGATGATCCGTATTTGAAAACAAAACTGCTCGATGCCATTAAAGCAGAAAGTGAGTTTGCATTTTTCTCTTCGCCCCCTCTTATATTTAACTATCTTTCAGATTTCGTGGTGCGAATTTTTATTATTTACGTTAATAACGTTAACGTAATAAGATTTAAAAGAGACTACAGGATATTATTCTACAATATCTCAAGTTAATATCCCAATTATTTTTTTTAACAAAATATTAAACCTCTGGAAAATACATGCTACGCTATCCCTTGTTTCATACAGAAAAAGGATACGTCCTATTACTGATTAACTAGAGCAAGGTATTTTATATTCGACAGATATGGCACCATTTTACGAAGAAGTTTGTAAAGATCTGAGTTGGATAGTAGACGAAGCGCTTTTGGCTAACATGAGGGCTCGTAATGCGGAACAATTAAAAGAGCTGGATGGTGCGATTGAGGATGCCGAAAAGAATTTAGGAGAAATGGAAGTACGAGAAGCTAATCTTAAAAAATCTGAACATCTTTGCCGAATTGGAGATAAAGAAGGAGCGATAACAGCGTTTAGAAAAACTTATGACAAAACCGTATCTTTGGGTCATAGATTAGATATCGTATTTCATAATATCAGAATCGGTTTGTTTTATTTGGATCACGATCATATAACAAGGAATATAGAAAAAGCTAAAAGGTACGTACAAATGTGTACGTACGCGCGCGTCTGAATTAAGCAAAAACATACACCGTATTTATGTATAGAAAATTTTATAAATTTTTAGTTTAATCGAAGAAGGTGGCGATTGGGATAGACGAAATCGCTTGAAAGTATATCAGGGGACTTATTGTATAGCAGTACGTGATTTTAAAGAAGCAGCAAACTTTTTTTTGGACACGATAAGTACATTTACGAGTTACGAACTTATGGATTACAATACGTTTGTAAGATACACTGTTTATTTAAGTATGATAAGTTTACCAAGGAATGAATTGCGCGATAAGATCATTAAAGGATCAGAAATTTTAGAAGTATTGCACAGCAATTCGGACGTTAAGGATTATCTGTTTTCTTTATACAATTGTCACTATGCTGAATTCTTCAAAAATCTTGGTAACTATTACAAGTAATACCGAGTCACCAAAATATTCTCTTTCTCTCCTTTGTTCGGTCATTCTCTTGATTTTATTACTTTTTTTTTCAGCGCAAGTCGAAGGATTATTAAGAAGGGATTATTTGATATTTCCACATTACAGATATTACGTTAGAGAAATGCGCATTCTTGCGTACACACAGTTGTTAGAGTCGTATCGCTCTTTAACGTTGCATTATATGGCAGAAGCATTTGGCGTTACCGTAGAATATATAGATCAGTAAGCTATGATCTTTTTTGTAACTTACTAGTTTTTTTTTTGTAATTACTTCATCATTAATTAATACATTCAATCGACATACATTTTAATATCTGCATTCTCTGTATTTGCAGGGAATTATCACGATTTATCGCAGCTGGAAGATTACATTGTAAGGTTGATCGTGTCGGCGGAGTAGTAGAAACCAATCGTCCAGATAGTAAAAATTGGCAATACCAAGCAATGGTAAAGCAAGGAGACTTGCTCCTTAACAGAGTACAAAAATTGTCAAGAGTTATCAACATATGAATGGGCATTGTATAATAAAATTAAAACAGATTTATGTATCATAAATTTTTCATATATTATTTTTTTTTTGTGTCATTTAATAAAATATTCCTAATATCAATGGATTTGTGTCTTGTAATAAAAAGTCGTATTAGCCTATCACGCTCGTGCCAGTTTTAAAGCTTATGACAATTTATTATAAAGTCGCAAACTTATAATGCAAGTTTGTTTTTTCTTTGATCGTTGCTTCGCAACATTATTTTTTAATATTTTTAATATCATTAACTTTTTGCAGTAATATTTTATTAAATAAAAAAATATTAAATAATCCAATACGAAATATTGAGAAAAGCTATGCGAGCGACGAGCCATGAATTACGATCCAACTGCAACGTATAGTTATTTTTATTGTTGAGTAGTTGGTAAAAATCATTTATAAACAATGTGCCTAGAGACAAATGAGAGTCCACATAATCAGCCCAGATATTCGGAAAACATTCAAGGAACATGAGCCGAATCTGCGATACTGAAGTCAAGTATTTCTCTTAGGAAAAAGTTCGAGTTATTTGACTCGTACATTTATATTTAATTCTTTCGAGCCAATCCGCTGCAGAGAGCAGCACTAGTACTTCTCTCTCTTTCTCCTCTACATTTCTCTATATATCTATATATATATTGTATATAACTTATATAACTCATTCCCTCGTGACAAGAGGGATGTATATTCCTTACGAGCGCGATGTCTCGTATATACGTAGATTCATATAATGTAAAAAACTGATTGAATGATAAGATAGGAAATTTTTATTAAAAAATAAAATTGTTGCAAAAACTAAAATTTTTAGCGACAAGTTCTACTATCTTATTTAAATTTTCGTTCTTTTGCAATAACAACGAATTTTATATAATCCATGAATATAGCAGTACATGCAGCAGTCTTTATTAAGCGAATATGATTTCGTTCGGTATTTGAACTCTGAAGATTGTATCATAATGTGACTTGTCATGCGAACTTTTTAAATAAATAGATTGTAAATAGATATGCCATATATATCATTATTGTCATCTTGTATTGGCATTAAATCGTTGACATTAAAATAGGATCTATGATTTGAGAATATTAACCTAATGCGGGTAGATTGATTTAATTTTATCAATCCAAGGTAATTGGCATACGTTTATGTAACATCATTTATATTATTTTAATTCGTTTAATGATTTTCTAGCTAATTTATGTGTGTGTGTGTATATATATATATATATACATATATATATATATACATTTAATATGTTCCATTCCAATTCTTCTTTTATTAAACGTACATTTCAGATAAGATATAAAACCATGTTATTAATAAGAGGTGGTCAGAAACTGGGTGCATTTTATGGATTGTCAACATATATTAATAACTCTAATCAGAAACAGATCAAGATAGCTTTAAGCAGTTTATGTTCTTTTAAGAATTTTAGTACTTTATCCTCTATCAAAATTAAGTACAAATATAAAATACACTTTGACATAGATGACAAAGTTAAACCTTTGTTAGGCTTAAATACATTGTGTTATATTAATTTATCCAATTGTCAGGAGAGAAGATATTCAGGGTTAGCGGCAAGAATACTGAATAATTCTTCCCCAAAAATACAACCATACATGAGGCTTATGAGAATAGATAAACCTATTGGTAAGATATATTAGTTGGACTCGACTATAATTATTATAGATATTAATAAATGATTTTATTGTGTTTCCAGGATCATGGTTGTTATTTTGGCCTTGCGGTTGGAGTATAGCTATGGCAGCACCTCCGTCCTGTTTACCGGACTTTAAGCTATTGACATTATTTGGAATAGGTGCATTTATAATGCGTGGTGCTGGTTGTACCATAAATGATATGTGGGATAGAGATATCGACAAAATGGTATTTGAACTATCGACTGACTTATTATCATCTTACAGTTTTATAATACTCTATAAAATATGTAAAATTTTTGTTAGGTAGCAAGAACAAAGGATAGGCCTTTGGCAACTGGACAACTTACATATTTACAGTCGTTAATTTTTCTTGGAGGACAATTGAGTTTAGGTTTACTTGTGTTATTACAATTAAACTGGTATAGCGTTTTACTTGGCGCAAGTTCTTTAGGTTGTTGCCTATCGATAAACAAAAGAATAAAGATAAACAAGATTTAATGTATAAACACATAAATATCATATTTATTACTTGTTGCAGGTTTAGTAATAATTTATCCTTTGATGAAAAGAATAACATATTGGCCTCAATTTATATTGGGAATGACTTTCAATTGGGGTGCTCTCTTAGGATGGTCCGCAGTGCGAGAGTCGTGCGATTGGTCCGTATGCCTACCGCTTTATGCTGCTGGAGTTTGTTGGACTATCATATACGATACCATTTATGCTCACCAAGTAAGCGTAGATGCATTCGATCGTTTCCATGACGTTTAAGAATATTATGACATTATTAAGAATACTATTATATTAGGATAAGGTAGACGATTTACTACTAAGCATTAAATCGACCGCGTTAAAGTTTGGAGATAAAACACAACTGTATTTGTCAGCATTTGGAATAACTATGATAGCAGGATTAATAACATCTGGTATTGTAACTGCGCAAACTTGGCCATATTACGTTGCAGTAGGATTAACTGGAAAGCATCTTGTCAATCAGGTAAACAATTATCATTACGTATAATATATATTGCTATGAACAAAGCACATACTTGTAATATTTACATATATATATATATATATATATATATTTGGTTTTAGATATGTACTTTAGATATCAATAATCCCAAGGATTGTGCTCAAAAATTTATATCTAATCAAAGAATAGGAATGATGATTTTCGTAGGTATTATTTTGAGCAATTTATTGAAAGACCTTCCAAAGAAGCAAGATCAAAAAAATAAGCAAGATGGAGGAAAAGATTGTATAAAATAAAGATACAAGTCGTTAGAGTGCCATTGATTAGTGAAATTTACCAAATTTATAATTCTCCGATATATGTAATTTAATCTAGAAAAGGAAATACACAATACAATACTTGTCACTTGTATGGTTCTCTCTCTCTCTCTCTCTCTCTTTCATTTTCTACCCTCTTTTCCATCTTTTACGATCATTACATGAAATAAGATTATTTAGAGCCTTTTACCGAAATATACGATTGAAGATATTGTTCTTATTAAAATTTCATATACGGACCGTCATATCAAAAATAATTATAATCTTATATATGTATTTTTATTAATTTAAGTTTTATACTTTCGTTAAAGGCAAATCATATTATTGTCTTTATATAATCAATTATTAGAAAATTTAGATCTTAGATCGAGAGAGTATAAATGTTTTATATTCCTCTAATGTTAGTAACGTATCTTTTATTTTATCCAATAGCTTTAAATTAGGCAGCACAAGAGCCAAGTATCCACCTTTGTGCGGTGGTTCCTTTAAAAGTTCAGGATAATGCAACAATATTTCGTTAACTTCTATTAATTTTCCAATAATACAGCACTTTATTGTGTATATTTGTCCATCCGAACATGATATTGCACAAATGTTAGAATTAACTTGTAAAGGTTGAGCACCATGTTTACTTTTTCCAGACACCTTATTTAGCATTCTGTCTAACTTATCACTTACTTTGTAATCAACCTTTAATATTTTGTTATCATTTTGAAAAATATTATGACTCGGTGCTAACGAAATTAAACAAATACGATTACTGTGTATTCTGATACACATATCGTCTCCGGGTCTTTGAACGTCAACTTTATAATACGTAGAAAAGTAACGTTCGGTAATAGTTGGTAACGAACCACTGTAGTCGATGCCTTCCAACATATCAGATATATCATTGTCAGGTGGAAATACAAATGAATCCTCATCTGTTAAAAAAATTGGATCTTCTTTTTTTTCGTCCCATTTATCGTTTGAGTTAATTACACATTCATGATTATCAAATTCTAAGCTTGCATGCATTTTATATTTTTCGATATCATCACTTTTAATAACGTTAATTTCACTTTCGGGATCGTCAATAGTTTTTAATTTCTTTGACAATGGTTCCATGATATTTGACAATTGATCTTTTTGCGTTTCTGCAGAATCTCGTAATGCTTACTGTACTATCTCGCTTCTTTTCTGTGTGTGATGCACACGCACACACACACATTCCTAAGTTTATCATACACATATTTTGTTCGATTAATACATGGATGTTTACGCGAATCGCAGAGCGCAGGCAGCAGACCTATGCTAGAAAAAAAATCAATGAGAAGAAAATACTATTAATAATTCAATTCTAAATGTCTCTATATGGGTTTAGGGACCTTTTTCATGGTTTTTTCTTTTTCTTTTTTTATTCTTTTTTTCCTTTTCCATAATAGAAATCAAGTTTCCAAAAATCCAAATTATATGCAATATTCGTATTACGTTGCAGTTGTAAATAATTGTTATAAAA
This sequence comes from Vespula vulgaris, assembly GCF_905475345.1. Classification (NCBI taxonomy): domain Eukaryota; kingdom Metazoa; phylum Arthropoda; class Insecta; order Hymenoptera; family Vespidae; genus Vespula; species Vespula vulgaris. Next base: position 8,537,352 of record NC_066594.1, read on the forward strand.
AATACAAATTTCTTCTCCTTTGTCAACCAATCATAACATTGGAAAACGCCCGAATAAGATTTGGCTACGTTCGCAATAAATGCATAATTATTGATTACGTTCATGAAAATATAGGTGAGGAAGAACTTGGATGAATTTTAATCATATACAGCTCAGTGACAATAAAATTGTGTTAGCATATTACTGGTCTATAAAGGATAAACAGATTTGAAAAAGAGGAGAAAATATTCGCTGAAGATACAATAGGGCAATTTGTCGTAGGACGATTTATCGTAAGACGATATATTTTCTGCATCATATATTCGTAATAGTGCCTTGACACGATATAATAATTGTGGTTTAAGAAAAGTTAACCTCTCTTTTTTTCTTTTTGTTAAATTATATTGTAGAGGAAAGACAGATATATGCGAAATTTGTTAGACAGATAAGAAAGGTAAAAGAAATAGGAACATACAAAAAAAAAAAAAAAAAATAAAATAATACTAATCGCTTCGATAACTGAGATCTTCAAGTAATAGCTTATAACTGTCAGTGAGGAGCGAATATTTTTTGTTTGTTATCTTTCGTAAGACGATTTAATAAGATTTATTTATTTTGTGTCATTCGCAGATTGCAAAATGTCAGTACCTAATTTAAGTTTGGAACATCTTGCCGAAGTAAAGGCCTTCGTCGAATTGTGCAAGTTGGATCCTTCGATATTATGTAAACCAGAATTTGCTTTTGTCAAATCATTAATAGAGCATTTTGGCGGTAAAGTAGAAGTTGCTAAATCAAAAAGTGAAACTGAATGCAAAATTGAGGAAACCGAAACTAAACCACAAATAGAGAGCGAAGAAAGTGATTTGGAATTAGATATGACAGGAGTTATAGGTGAGCATGGTTAAAAAGAAAAATTATTTTAAAAAGATTTAATTCGTTGGAGAAACAAAGATACCAATCCTAAATTAGACACTGTTAATTCTACTAATTAAAAGCATAAAAAGATAGGAAAGAATTAAAAAAAATTTTTATTTTTTGTTATTTTGTTTGTTCATACGTATACATGCAGAACCGGAGACCGATGCGCCACAAGAAATGGGAAACTTTACCTTGCAACCGACAGAAGAAGAAATTACAGAGTCTCAAGCGAAACGTTCGGAAGCTGTTTCAGCATTTGTAGAGAAAGATTATGAAAAGGCTATACAGCTTTATACAGAAGCTATTATATTAAATCCACAGGCAGCACTTTTATATGCTAAACGTGGACAAATTTATTTACTATTGAACAAACCTAATGCGTGCATTCGCGATTGTGATCGGGCATTAGAATTGAATCCTGATAGTGCAGCAGGTCACAAATTTAGAGGACGAGCGTATCACTTACTTGGAAAATGGGAAGAAGCAGCGAACGACTTGAGACTTGCTTGTAAATTTGATTTTGACGAACAGGCGGACGAATGGCTACGCGAAGCTACTCCAAATGTAAGTAAATTGTTTCTTTCTTCAATATTTCGATTCTATAATATTTTTAACGAATCTACGATAATCTATCGTAATCTATCTTTTATATAACAGAGAAGCAATTATAGAATTGTTATTTTCAAAATATCATTTCTTGCCAAAACAATTCCAACTGTCATATCGTATTAAGAGAAAACTTTGTTCTGTAAATTAATTCGTCCGAAATGATAATTGTTATAAACATAAAATTTCATTCCATTTAGTCCAATTCTAAGATTTTCAAATGATCAAGAATGAATGTTTAGAAATAAATATTTATTTTTGCAAAATAAGTCATCTAATTTATCTGATGCATCTTATAATATGGAACAGTAATATCTATAACAACAACTGAAATAATATAACAGTAATATTAATATTAACGACAATAATAGTACTACTAGTATCAGCAGTAGTAACTGCAAATAGTAGCTGCAATAGTAGTGGTATTTGTAGTAGTAGTAGTTATTGTTACCATTGCCATTACTATTGCTGTTTCTCTAATGTAATAGTGCAGTAGTACCAATAATAATTATTATCATTACCATAATCATAATCATTATCATAATCATAATCGTAATCATTATCATAACAACACCAACAATTTGTATTAACAATAAGTCAATGGTTTGTATGATTATGTGTCAATATGACACCAACAAATGACTTAAAATTTATCAAATGGGTAAGGATAAAGATGGTAACGACCGATCATTAATTTCGAAGCAGTATCTCAATCATTCTAGATTTCTTACATATAAAATGCATACAATGAAAAATATGTAAATAAACTAAATAACAATCATTTTAGCATTATGTAAAATATGAGAACTATGCAATATGAAATAATGAGATGAAGATATATGGAAATGTAACATGCTATCTTTTGTTTTTAATTGCAGACATTGGTTTTTTTGCTTTCCTTTTCTCTCTCTTTCTCTCTCTCTCTGTCTGTCTGTCTGTCTGTCTGTCTGTCTGTCTGTCTGTGTCTTTTTTCTTTTTTTTTAAATAAGATACAATTTTTTTTTTATATAAGATATACAATTAAAATTTGAATAAAAGATAGTTCTTAGTTTTTTGTTTTTATTTGTCTTCTTTCTTTTTTTTTTTTCTTTTCTTTTTTATAATGGAAATATTTCAATATTATTATTTATATGTAATGAATTATATTCTTTATTAAATATTATGAACAAATTTTAGTAGATAGATTGCTCATAGTTTAGTATCTTTTTTTTTTCCTTTTTTTAATGCATACAGTTCACTGCATTCACTGTACTATGCACTCTTAAGTTAAATCGTCTGCCTTTTTATTTAATTCACTACGTATATATACTTGTTTTAAATTGTTGATAGGACATTTGTTGAAATTATGAAATGTGCATCTGCTAATCTGATGATGGATAATTTAATGTTAGAACACATTCAAGGAAAACTTTTACTGTTCATTTTATATCGGAATGATAACACTCGCATTATCTTCCAGGTGCAAGCATAATTTTAAAAGAGGAGATTGTTTGAGATATTCGCAAGTTAGTAATTTAACTGCTGAGATCACTCTAAACAAATCGAAATGAAAAATATGTTGGGATAATTATAAATTATCTTCATAAATTATGAATCTTGTGGCTTTGAAAACACATTTGTTTGCAGCATCGATGCTTGCTTAAAATATCTCTCTCTCTCTCTCTCTCTCATTCTCTCTCTCTCTCTCTCTCTCTCTCTCTCTCTCTCTCTCTCTCTCTCTCTCTCTCTCTCTCTCTCTCTCTCTCTCTCTCTCTCTCGTTATCCATTTTCTTTATAGAGAATGTACAGTGATGTGCATTTCGATCGTATATAACTTCATACAATGACTCAACTTTATCCCAGCACAATGCTCGAGCACAGTCTACTCCCAATTGTTGCAGTAGGTCGTTAAATTCATAATTATGGGAGGAGATTTCTCCTGTCGTTGTGAAAAATACTGTATTTGTGCACAATCATCTTAATTTATCATTTTATCTATTCGGACGTAGAGTAAAAGGAAAATAAGCCATTATTCTGTACTCTACATGGTAGAAAGAATTTCATTTAGAAGATGCATTTGTACTCAACTGGATGGGCTACTAGCCTCGTTCTCATGCATCACCACTTCTACAGATTTCTTATATTTTCCAACAAGTTCTGGCAGATCATATGCAATAGCAACGTCAAGTCTATTTATAGGACAACCGCGGAAATAAGTGCAAGTTGAACTTAAAAGCTGAAAATCGTATAAAGGATTTAATCGAAAGAAATCTCGATAAACGTCTGGATCGGGAAGATCATAACGTGATATATTGGTAAGAGTGCTCAAGCCTTCGTAAATATGATAATCTTGAGGATTTTCAACGATCTTGTCACTAATCTCTTTCTTATTTCCGAAAAAGGTTTTATGATTATAATATGTCGTTAAGTAGCAATCTACCATCTTTGCATGATTTCGTACGCGAACCTGTAAGTAGAAGAAAAAAAAGTTGCTATTAAAATCGAAAGGTTTATTCGTTCATTGAACGGATCGTAAAACGAACTTACAGCAAATCTCCTAGCGCTAGCTATTTTATGTTCGACTCTTTTGTCAATGGCAGAACGCAAATCTCGAAGGAAGGCGCGCTCTTGCGCGTACAGTAGCCTGGTAGGTGCGCCAGTTTCGTAAGGTAAAGACCATAGGGAGGTGGAATACATTATCGGTGGTTCAGCGCTAGACATTAACGGAGATATATTCCAAATGAGTGCACCTTGCACTCTCATAAGTTCTTCCGGTTTGACTTGATCAGCTTTATTGAGAATAATTCGTGTCTGTCGTGTATAAGGAAAGAAAGTTAGATGGATTAAAGGACGGAAGATCGAAAAGATTTATATGATATATCATCGATTCTCACTTACTTGATATTCACGGCCTTTAAGTTGATCCAAAATCGCTTCTGTTTCGGGTCCAACGTCTAATTTCGAGGGGTCGTAGACTAGGAAAATAATGTCTGCTCTGTCGATGAACCACTGGCACGCGTCGTTGAACGGAAACAATCTTTGAACTTGTTTGCGTATCTCTAAGATGCCAGGTATCTCGACGATATTGACCTGTTTGCACGATGGTCCATTATTTTGTACAACTAATATGATTAAGAGTAAAGCCGATTTAAGGGCTCAGGCGCGGTGTTTATCGGTAACAGGTGCGTGTGAGCGCGTTCGTTTACCTTCTCGAGTAACTTATTATCGAAGCGCAGCCCTCTAAGACGATCCAACATCCCTTGGCCAAACTTTTGTAATCCAGAAAAAGTCCAATCGGCGGCCAATTGCGTACCATCTAGGACCTCTTCTTCTTCGCCGTACATTAGGATGTTGAAATATGCGGGAGAGGGTTCGGCTCCTGCGTCAATTGCATTTCGCGATTTTGCGCTTTCTCAAATCACCTATGCACTGTTCGGTTTACAGTATGGCCGTTTATATCCGTCCTTCTAACACGCCGCGCTAATTCTTTATCAATGATTTACCACGAGGTAACGTAAAAGCATAATATCTGTATATTTTTGTAGCGCGAGACACGAACGGTTAAACTTTCAAAATTCGCGAAATTTCCACTTTTCGTTCTATCGTTCTATCGTTTGCAGTGTCATTTAATTTACATACCTGTCCGCAACGCGGTCGTCGTATACTCTATGTCCAATAAATAATTGATGATGGAAGATTTGCCACCGCTCCAAGGACCCATGAAGAGTACCAGTGGTTTGGAAAATATCTCGGGATCTAGGTAAAAGAAGTGAAATTAGAGATCGAAGGGAACGATCGGTTGGACGCTTGAGATCAAAGAGATATGGATATTTACCGCCAAAGTGTCTGTTACTGAGATCTCTGTACTTGTAGAGCGTTTCTAAAGGTTGAATCGCGTTATCGTAGAGCTTCTTCAAATCTCTCAAGACAATGTCGGAAACTTTCTGTATGGCACGTTCCTTTTCCTCGTTTTCCTCGTCTAATTTTAACAATTGGTTGATGTGATCGCGCGGTCGAAGATTTTCCGGCACTTGTATTTCTCGAATCAAATCCTCCTCGGGGCTCGGTTCTTCCTCGCTTTGAACTTTTGCTAATATGAGATTTTAGATTAGTCAACGGTTATAGGTATGTCTTTTACTCGCGAATGGGCTAAAAAGAGGCTTAAATATCAAATCTGGCCAATATCTAGATTTGGATTTAATCGCTGTAGCAAACGTTCTAATACTTTGCTAACAGCGAAAGCGTGTGAACTTTAGTTAGTCTATAGGTATACGATACTATATGCTTTATCGAATCTACCTTCTTCGTCCTCTTCGCCTTTATCCTCTGGAGGGGTTTCTAACGGTCTTTCGTCGTTTTCATCGTCGTAAGCTTCTCGTCTGCTACGAGACGTACCTTCCTTCTCTCCTTCTCCCTCTTCTTCCCCTTGCCATTTCGGACTTTTCTCTTCGCTCTCTTCTTCTTCCTTTTCCACCGCTTCTTCGGATATAATCGTTGTCTCTAACCCGATCTCGTCCTTTTCTTCGCTCGCTCGACCGTCTTCCTCCTCGTTTTCACGCCTTTCTTTCTCTACTCTCTCGACCTTTTCCTCGTAATCGTCTGCGTCGCGTTTGTCATTGTCCTTATCATTGTCAGATTTATCATCGTCGTTTGGTTCGCTCGCTTCCTCGCTCGCTTCTTTCGATAATTCATCGTCTCGCGTCGCTTCATCCGCCTTGTCATCTTCCAAAGAACTTTCTTCCTCGTCAGCATCGGCTTCTCGATCACTCTCGTCGTCTGTCTCTTCTTTCTCCCTTTGCGACGTCTCTAAATTTTCGGCACTTTCCTCTTTCCCTTCGATTTCATTTTCGCTAACAGACGCACTTGCATCGCTCGTTTGGATCTCCTCCTCGGATATATCGTCGGCCTTTGCACCTTCTTCGGACGACTCTGTGACCGCGGTCAAGTCGTCATCGTCTAATCGAATCGCCTCTTCTTCGGCAGACCTTTGCTCTTCTTCCTCGCTACCCGTTTCTTCCTTGGATCGATCCTTTTCTTCCTCTCTCGGTTCAACGGATTCCTCTTTTTCTTCTTCTTCTTCTTCTTCTTCTGCTACTTCTTTTTCTTCCTTCGCCTCGCTTTCGTCTGCAAGCGGAGAAAATTCGCGTGTCGATGTCCTTTTGTCGCCTGTCGCGATTAACACGTTCTTCGTCACAAATCCTCGTAACTTACCTTCTTTTATCTCCTCGTTACTCTCGTCCTTAAGAGCTTCGTCCGTTTGATCGTCCTTGTCAGAGGCTTCGATCGATTCATCCTCAGTTTCCCCTTCTGAAATCTCTTCTACACCGATCTCATCGGTCTCTCCAGAAACATCTTCCTTTTCTTCTTTTCCTTCTGCCTCTTCGACGTTATCGGTTTCTTCCATGTCCTCCGGTCGATCTGCTCTCGAAACATCCTTCTCTATCGACTCATCGACCTACGAAAAATCACAAGAGAAAACTATTCGCTTTGGTCTTTTATTATAGTGCTCGCGTAAGCTTAAGTAGGGCTTTTTTCTTGCACCTCCTCACTGACAGCCAACGCTTCTTCTCCGCGTCCCTCCTCGTCGTCGACATTATCGGCCTCTGCACTGGTCTGCTCCAAAGATCCTTTAAACGAAATATCCTAGAAATCCCTGTGTTCCACCTGAAATCGTTGAACGTTTAACTATTACCTGTGCCGAGATCCTTGAGTGCCTTCTCGATGTAAGGCCGGCAAAGGTCTTCCGGTGGTATCGATTCTAGCTCTTCTTCGCATTGCACTCCTGAAACGATCAACTCGTCTAATTTTCTCCGAATGCGATCCTTTTTCGATTCTACGCAAGGTTCCAATATTTCTTTCTTTCTTTCTTTCTTTGTTCGTACATGCGTGCGATGCGAAAACAAGATGCCACAATTGCTTAAGCCTCGAGCAATGCGCGTTTCTACGAGCATTGACAGCAGCGTTGAAGTAGCGACGATTCGTCGTCGTTCGATCTCTACCTCTCGTATCGTAAATTCATGATGCTCATTCATGATTTGTGCATGCAGTCGAAGCGGGCGAATGAACGGTAAAGATAAATTAACATTTTTATCTTACATTGTAAAGGGGAGGGGGAAAGAGAGAGAAAGATTAGACCAATGTGTTCGACGAAGAAATTACCGATATTATCTCGTCGAGCGATATACCTGGGAAACGCGAGGCCGGTTTCTAAGTTTAGCGGTGGGTAGGCGGCTTTGAAGCGAGCAAACAGTTGGAAATATTTATATATTGGATGAGTGAAATTTATTTTTATCTACAAAACGAAAGAAAAAAAAAATACTATACAAGTTTAACTAAGAATTATCTTGTAACATTGTAAAGACCAATCTATAAATACAATCCGTAGCGATTTCTGTCTCGTTAATAAATATCATAGTTTTACAGGAATATACTATGTAATATATCATAATACGTAACTATATGTACTATATAACTATCAATCGTGCGCGTATCGTTTACGTAATGACGATAAAAACCTGTGACAGAAGCAAAGGGCGGAACAAGCGCATAGGAAAATTCAATAAAATTCTAGGATATCTACTAGCGAGATAGAGAACTAAAAGCATGCAGCTGTCGTTTGGCAAGTGCAACTGTCACGGATAGAAATAGAATATCTTGTGTCCTGTCTTATATGTTATCGTCAACTATTTTTCGATATTCCATCATATTTGTCAAATGAAAATTCTCGATCATATGCTTTTTTCATTTGGCTCTAGAGAAACATCGTCCGAACCCCTCTCGATTGTTACTAGAACAAAAATTAGACACAAGTTTTTTCAAAGAGACTTGTGAGAAAAGTAGCTACTCCGTGTCTTATTTTTATATAGTTACTAATATACGAGATACGAGTATGTATATGTTAAAACATCGATAGAACATTTTGTTTATATCTTCTCGCTAGTTAGGAATCTGAACGTTTTCTTCTTATGTAATTACGACGAGTCACACGCAACCCTCGTACTTCGATTCCCAAAATAACGAATCCTTGAATCAGCGCGATGGAAATTGTTATTTCGGCATTTCATTTTCATTCTTTCTTCTCGAGATCTCGAGTTAAATTTTAATAAATTGCATGATACTGCGGTAGAGAACTCATTCGTAAGGTTACGTCGTAACTATTGTAGAATTTTGGATAAAATAGAAAGTAATAACATTCCCCTCCCCACACACACATGTATATATATATATGGTATAAAAATATTCGTCTATGAATGTTCGCGCGAATGTACAATTCGATTCTCGTTACAGTATTACGCGACATCGTCACGGTCATTATCGATTCGTAATTTCAATACAATTTTTATAAGGATACAATATAGAACGTATTATAAGATATCGATAAATCTCGATAGTTAATACGATTAAGAAAGCCTTATGAAATGAAAATTGATCGATTATACGGTAATCCGATTCGAAGGAAGATCATGAGCCAAAAAATGATGACGCAGAGCGTCGAGTAAGACTTTACGTAACATTGACCTTCGTCGGTTGGTCGTCACAGGGGTTCGTCAGCATCTCCATCGCTCTATGTCGTAAATGAAAATCACGATTGTTAAACCGATTGTTAAAACTGATCGATTGCGAGATACACCCTCGATGTGTTCTGTTGCAAAAGAAAAAGATTCACATAGAAAGCGATATCGGATAAATTTTTGCCAGCTGTACCCGATAATGTCTGAAAAAATCAGTAATCAATAAGCGCAAATGAGTACGAAGAAGGGGGGAAAAAGATAAAAAAAACAAAAAAACAAGAGAGAAAGAAAAGAAACGACGAAAGGAAAACATCGAACACCGTGGAAGAAGAGGAAGCATCGGCAGAAGCGAATGGAAGAAAAAGAAAGATTAACGTTAGACGGCAGTAGACGACGAAATGTTTGAAAAGGGTGAAAGAAAAGTGAATATTTATTCGTATTCGTAGAATGAAAGAGCGAACGCGTACTCACCCTGCAAGGCAATGGCTAGAAAACTCAGGCCCACGAAAAACGCGGGTCTCAGCCACGAGCCCGTCATCTCGTTAAACTAGACACTACAAGATGAGCCAGGCTGCTGGTAGCTTCTCTCACTCTCGCGACGCTCGAGTTCGAGCCCAACTCGCTTGCGAAGAACTGGCATCGTTACTACCGTCGTACTACCCCGAAGACACCCCTCTCCGTTGCTCGCAAAATTTCGTCCGCCACGCATTCTTATTCCTTCTTTCCTCGATTTTCCTTTATCACTTTTTTATTTATTTTTTTAATTAAAAGAAAATTTGTTTTCAATTATATATATATATATGTACATATATACGTTTTCATTAATCTCGCTACTACGCGTCCTTTTTTGTAAACGCAAACCTGACATTATCGACCGTAAGATACGTACGATCGAATTGTTAATACCTTATTCGAGTCGACGAGAGATGTTAAAAGCGGTCAGAAGATAAGAATGGAACGAAGAATGAAAGAAAAAAGAAGGAGAAAAAAGCGATGCATTTTTCTTATTATCACGTTGGATGGACATTTATTTATTTATTTTCTAATCGAGTAATCTCGCAACCATATATAGAGTAGGAACGCAGGTTAAAGCACAGGCGATTGTTAGCAAACCAATGGCAAAGTTCGAGCAACGTAAAGGTCGTTCATTCAGTGTCTATGATCGGCGACGTCTAAATATACGCTCGTCTTGAGGTTTAAGAAGCGTACACCGATCCCGGGCTGTAACTCTTCGTTAGCCAAAGGAACTTTGAGCCTCGAGAGCTCCGAGCTTATCAAAGTTTGAGCTTGTAATTTAGATCTATAGACGAAACAAATGAACAATCCTTATCTAAAGAGGAGTGAATTTTTCATATTGCACGCGAAAATTTACAAAAGCCGGAGAGTACCGAGACAACTCGGACAGTTGCTTCTTTCATCATTGGATGTCTCCGAGAATAAATTATTATTCTCTTGATTTCGCCATTTTGCGATATCTTTTTCTATAGCGTCTAAATAAGTAAATAAGTATAAGTGCGCGTAATAAAAGTTGAAAGGAAAGATTCTCGAGACGCGCTCTCGGATGCGCGCTTTCGCATCAGACAGAAAGGAGCGTCGCAACGGCGGCCACCTTTATATTTAGATGCCCGGGTCGCCGCCGTATAAGGTGGCCACTCGTGCAAAAGTTCTTATACTTCCTCCCTACCTCCTTCTCTCTCCTCTCTCCCGTCCCCCTCCTTTTACCCCCCCCCCCCCCACCGCCTGTCAGCACGAGTATTCTCCTCGTTCTTCTTGTCGATAAGCCGACATCGAGAGATAGAATTAAGAATTAATCCCTTTATCGTCAATACGACGATTTTCGTGATTTTTGACGAAACAACGGACATTCGTATAATAAATTAGGTAGTAATTAGTAAGTTGAATGATTGTTGAGTGGTCGTTGGGATATACGATAATCATCGATAACGATGATATTCCGATGTAATAATATTAAACGTATTTTACTTGTTTCCCCATTCTTAAAAACAGGTTTGCTAGCCAAATTGGCTACTCGGCCGTCTATAATAAGCGCGTATAATCATGTGAGGTCACAATGTACCTTGCGCAGGCATGTTCACGTCATAATGATTTAGTCGTTGGATGCGTTCCTGAAGTTATATCGCAGGTTAACCCTTTTATCACGTGATTATATTAGATAAAGATCCAAAATGATATTACGTATGTATCCTAAACCGTATCTTTCGGGTGCGAACGCGATAAGAGGAAAGGAGGCTGTCGTGTAAAAATGTATACATATATGTACATATACGTACATGTACATTTCTTTTCTAACGCTCTTACCTCGTATTGTCATATTAGTTCGTAATATGATTGTAAAGATTCCTATTACTCGCGTTGGAATAATTTCTATTATCGCAGGCCCGTAAGATCGAAGAACACAAAAGGAAGAAAGAACGTAAACTCGAAGAAGGGTTGGGACATGCGAAAGGAGAAAATGTAAGGAAAGAGAAGGAGGAGGAGCCTACGAAGGGAACTGGCGAAAAGGGAGATTTCTATAAATTCTTGAGCGATCCGGAAATGCTCGAAGGTTTTATGGTAAGTTCGTGAATTTTGACGTACTTTTGCGAGCTCGCATACGTCGTCGCATACGACGTGTGTCGGTGTATACCCTAGAGGACGTACGTAAATCTTTTTCAGGATCCAGAGATATCCGTAGCGTTCAAAGAAATTTACGAAAATCCAACGAGCCTATGGAAATATCATAAAAACCCGAAAATCGTAACATTCATCGAGAAAGTAGCCAAAAAATTTGACGATGGCACAGGTAGGCCTAATTTATCCGGTATGATGGCTGGTATGCCAGGTTGTTCCGGTATAAACGTTCAGCAATTTACCGCACCAAAGCCCTCTCAACAACCTCAACCTCAGGACGATGTTGGTCTTGACTAGATTACGCAGCACAGATTGGTAAATTTATTTTTATCTTATACAACGTTCTTAGAAGTAAAGAAAAATTAACGAAATATGTTATAGACGTATTTCGTAATGGAAAGGAACGATCGTTCCGATGATATTATCTATCCTTTTAATTATTGTCATTATTGCCGTTTGAAAATAGATCGCCATTCGATGAGGACAAGAACGGCATCGATGAAGGAGTCTCGAAACCGAGAATGCTTTCTGCCCTGTTGTATAACATTATTTTCAAGATATTTTCATGTTATTTTCGCGCAGCTCCACGTGTTTACCATCGTTTTGTTGTTTTTCACTTACGATTAGAGTTACTTGGAATACATTATTTGTGATGGACTTTGTCACGCTGCTTTGCATGTACATACCATACTTGATCGTCACTATTATGATCTGCATTAATATCTCATTTATCAGCCTTATCACGTTAAATCTATAAAGTATACACGTTGTATTTACGAAAAAATATTTTTCAGTCAAACTCGATATATGAAAGTTTTGCGTTTTAGGTTAAAAATATAAACGCGATAAAATATGTATATTTCGTTTTAAACTTCATATTTTCTTTGGAAAAGGAAGGAACCTATGATCATAAAAAATATTTTATTATAAATATTAATCGTCTGATCATTATACCTGGCATGTCATCTTTTTAACAACACTAAATAAATCGTGTGCAATGTTATTACGATTTTCTAGGTAATCGAGTCATTATGTTAGACGTAATTTCTATTTAAAACGCTTAAATTTCGGTTTAACGTTCAAATCATCTTCGAAATATGTACACGTACATAGCTATATCGCGCGAAGGAGATTGAATGACCGAAATCATTTGTATAGTTTTCTTAAAATAATAAAAATATGGTATTATCCTAACAATAGAACTGAAATAACATTATGTAGAGATTTATATGAAATCATTCTACAGGGATAATATTATCTAAACCATTTCCTCTGAAAAGTTCGACAGAACTTTTGAACGTATTTTTAAGAAAACGTATCGAAACAAATTCCAGATAAATACCGAGCCAATCGTCGTTAACTTTGTTTCCTCTCCATTTTCGAAGATGGAGCATGGCTCCTTTTTCTATCTATGCATGTATGTATGTAGAAATAGTTTTAATGAAACAAATAAAGCAAGTTGCGCTCTTCCGCAAGTAACGCAAAGTCTAAATTTATATGATCGAATTGACGATAACTAAGTGTACGCAATAAATAAAGTTGATGTCATCTACGTACGTTAGTTCATACATATTTTACGTGTGTGATATGTATGTGTGTGTATATATATATGTATGGTACGTACGTACGTATGTATGTATGTATGACGGGGTGTGCGTGCGTGTATTATACACACATCAGACGCACACAAATATATGTTCATAATCAATCGAGATGATGGAGCGCGTTGAGCGAAAAATGTCTATACTCGCAAGCGATAACCGTTGAATGTTGCTTGGAGGGATCATCGTATTATTAGCATTCCCACAGCGGACATGCGCTATTTCACGTTCTTCTTATCTTCAGCATATGTAAATTGGGGTGCCATGGCACTTTTCTGAAAGTCGATGCGCTAGTTTCCTCGAACGGTAGAATCTTATCTTCGCCGTTTCGATGTATTATCGGTGTCTCTTCTGTCGGAGCGGGAACATCATTGATATATTCACTGAAACTAAAGCCTCTTCGACGTTGTTTCGTTTGAAATGAATTGTCGAGGGGATTCCAAGTTCCTCTACCCGGATCACTCATCACTCGTCGGTGTCTTTCGTGATATTGACGATGGTGACGATGACGACGACGATGGTGGTGATGACGACGAGGGATTTTTCTTTTCGGTGGCGGCATAGCGTATTCCAAATATTGAGTACATGTCGCAGGTGTGGCAACGTGGAAAATAGGATTTGAATCTACATAAAGCCAACTAGAGCTATCGATATATGGAATAAAATGTCTCGAAGGCAACGTTAACGTGTTACGACATAATGATCTTTTCGGAATCTTTTCCATCATGCGAGATATTTCTTTGTCCTCATCTTTAACATCGACTAGCATCCTTTCGCGATAATGCGAGTAATGTGGACAAGGCGGATTTTGCGATCCTTGCAAGAGTTTCCTTGAAGAATAATCGAACGGATGACTTTTGTGCCGTCAGTTGAGCGGATGCTCGCCGCGCGGTGTTCTATAGCATTTGTTCCAGGCTTCTAATAAAAGTACACAACTGTGGAATCGGTAGAATATCAATAACGGTAAGCCGATTCTCGATAGGATGCCCCAAACAAGAACACCGAAGAATCGTAATTGCAATTCTTGCGATATCCAGTTTTGCGTGATTACAGTATCGAAGGCCCACAAAACGGCATTGCTAAATAAAAGAAAAGTGATGACCTGACGACCCGGCTTGGCTAACATTTGAAATCGCGTGATGCAGGATCTCCTTGATGTTTCGGCTATCAAGGTGCTTTGCGCGAAACATTGAATCAATTGCAAGATCGAAGCCGAGAGTAACATGATGTGTCTTCCCCGCGTCTGCCTTGCGTTTCCTTCTTGCGCTTGTCCTCCATTTTCACTTGTGCCGAAAGAAAAGGACGAACCTTCGTCGTTTTCTTCTTCATCCTCGGTTTCTGCTTCGAGTAGGGCCAAGGAACAGGCGCATACCACGATGGTGAAAATAGAATAAAGTTGAACGCCAAAAATGGCTACGTTCGAGAGCAGACTGTCGAGGGCCGCGGGTGCCCTCGTTACTACAGGCATTTGACGAATTTGTATCAAGCCGGTGGATGTCATCAAACCGCTTAATGCCAGAATCCCGATTAAGGTACCGCACGTCAACCATGACAAAGTCACAGTCGAGAAATGTTCGTCCTCTCTAACCACTAGGAAGATCAATATAACTACGATACCGGCCACCATGCAGAGTATTCCAAGGAAGAGACCCTTGCTAGATCCGTCACAACCTACCCTCGCGTGGCTCGTTAAATCCTTACCACCGTGAAACTTTTGTTTCAGCGGTACGCGACTTCGGCCCACATTTTGTCCCATTACGAATGTTACGGCGGCTGCGATTAAACTGAAAAACAAAGCAATAATCTAAGGAGATGAGTCTTATTAAAGAGTACGGGCGTTATTGCAACGCGTCGAAAACAACTAACCTAAATTGTACGATGAAGGGATAAAGAAATGGTAAACTCGATGTCCACAACTGTCCGAGCGTGTTTGTGTTTAAACACTCTTGCAAGGCGATAACTTGGGAAATTTGTTCGTTGGAAATGGGTCGGTACGGCTTGAATATCGATCCATCTTCAGGCGTGGAATCGACTGTAAAATCGATACGAGGTGATATGGTACAAATTAATTCATCGAGAGAAAAAATGAAGGGAAGAAACGAAGGAGGGAAGTGATTTACCCGAGAGATCTCGCGAGTGTCTCGTTAAAGAACCGGGAAATCCACGAAGATTCAAGGTGGATGCAGAGGTTTGGGATCCTCGTTGTGCCAAGTATACGAAATAAGTCCATTCTTGCGCAGAGTCCCAAATAACGAGACGCGCCCAGACGGCGATGTTCGTCGCTGCAAGATGCGTGAATCCAAATCTGGCGGCCAAACCGAATCTTTCGACGAGTACCTAGGAACGAAGGTATATGCGTACGTATATATCAATAAGGGATATATTTCATCCTTCGACATTTATTGATCACCGTCAGACGGACTTTTCTGAGCTATCGATATTATCTCTTACCTGGGAATTGACGAATAGAAAATGCATTTGTAAAAAAGTAAATAATCCGTGCAATACAGGATGCGCAAAAACGACGTCGCTTAAGCATTCAGCGCCTTGCATCATCGAGTGCATCGCCATTTCTAGCCCATTGAAGACCAGAGTGGCTAATCCAAACACTTGAAAAATGTTTCCAACTCGTCGATTTGTTTTTCTTATAAAGCCCCTGAGAAAGGGCGCCATTAACTTTAAGAGAAAAGAAAAATTTTTCCACTTACGAAGTGCACCGACGCGAATGTAAAAGCTTGTGGGTGCTGTTCTAGCTCTAGAAATATGGGCACGTTTCAACGATCCGAATCTCGTAATAGAAGTGCCACCAATTTCCACGTCATCTATACCAGTTCTGGTACCGTTAAGACTTGCACAGCTATCGAACAGTACCCAAATATAAATGCCGATGATAACGGCGATACTTCCGACATATAGATACATCAAAAAGATACCCTAAAATGAGATAATATATAAAAATTAAACGATCCAGATGGATATATTCGAATAGTAAGAAATCGATTGGTAGCTTGAGGCAGCTTATGTTTCGCGTGTAAAATTTCAGAAAAGACAATGTCGTACTTGCCATGTAATAGAACAGTCAGATAGTCATGATTGATTTATCATTTATCTGATCGGCATACCTGCAAGCTGAGAAGAGGAACAGGCGTATCCATGACTTCGGCTAAACAAAGCGCCATCATTAACACTATCACCAATTCCCCGTAGACGTTGGAAAGAACGATCCATAATTGAGAACTGGAAGAAGATTAGTTTCGTAAATATATAAGATTTCTAATGTGATGGCAAGCGATCGCTTGCTATTTCTGTTAGAGAGTAGCTCTCTCTCTCTCTCTCTCTCTCTCTCTCTCTCTCTCTCTCTCTCTCTCTCTATTTTTCATTCTTAAGAAGTCTCTTACAATGGCTCGGTATGGTCGAGCAAATCGTTCGGCGATCGTGCCCTCGCAAGAATCCTGGATACTAAAGATCTCGATGGCGGCGAAGAGGAAGATAGTTGCACTGCTGCCGATTCATTTTCCTTGTTCCTCTCACCCCTGCCGGGGGTACCGCTGGGTACGCCCTCCACGTTGCCACCCGCCGTACTTGCCGTCTCGTTCAAACTATCCTTATCTTGCTGTTCGTTACTCGCTGAAGCATAGAAAATACGATTTCAGTTTTAATGAATTGCTATCTCTTATCGAATATCTTTGTCAAACTATTCAAATAGAATTTGATCTCTTCGCGTAGGTACTCCGATTGCGATTGATCCATAATCGCTATGCTCGGTAAGATCGCACGCGCGCTCGCACAGCCATGAGTAAGCCTTCGAGTAAAAGTATGATCTCTCGATGCGTAAAATCGTGTGCAATTAGTACAAGTGCAAGAGCATGTAATTAATTCTAGGGAAAACAGAACTTCATTTCAGTTTGTGCCGGAGTATTATTGGACTGTAGTTTGAATTGCGTCTCATTTACGTTTGTTATCAACATATTTATCGAAAGTAAATATGCGATTGCTTGATCCTGCAAATGTTACGATAAATAAAAAAAAAAAAAAAATATACAGTACATTTTCATACGATTCATAAAGATCATCCAAGATTTTTCAAAGACCTTTCGTATTTGAATATTTCATATACGTATCTATGTGACTGATAATATACGGGCGCTTAAATGAAACTAAAATCAAAGAAATTAAAGCCTATTAAGCGGCATGCAAAGTGAATGTATATTCAATGTAAAAAGTTGCTAGCGACCGCGATACCTTGATACGTGGTTACGACGGAACTTCATAATAGACCGTAATAACATGCATGCAAACGGAAGAACGTTCTGCAACTGATTATTTATACATGCTTAAACACGGTGCAAGCACATCGATCTCGTACGTATTCATTCACTTTGGAATATTTATCGTAGGCGATAGATAAGTAAAACTGACGATATAATACGACCCATTGCAAATATGTCGAATACGTAAAAAAGTGCTAAGAAAGCAAATTGAATCGTTCTCTCCCTCGGGCATTTGCTTTTAAATCAATGTAAACGATCTCGCGTGAGTCATTTCTATATCGTACATTTAGTACCTGGATGGAATCGAATCTTCGGTCGAACGGGGTAAGTAAGTACCTACCTCCGAATGCTCGCGAAATTGTATTTAATAAGCTGTCTTGGATGCTCCGCGTATTCCGTTATTTCATCTTCACGAAGAACCCGTTCAAGAACATTCTCTCTCTCTCGCTCGCTCGCTCGCTCACGCACGCACACAGACTCTCTGACCCCTCTCTTTGCGCTCGCCATAAAGGATACAGCAGCCGTTGTTTGTGAAATCAACAACGCACGATCTATCGAAGTGAATGATGCAAAGGATGCACTTTGACGTTCGAAAGAGTCAAATGTCAAGAGTCAACTTCCGTCAGTTGGTGGCCGATAAACATAGCGAGTCGACATATGTTTGACGAAGGTCTATACGGAATATGGAATGGCCTGCAAGTTTCGAGAGATGGACGAGGAAGAGAAGATGTACGTTCAAGTACGTACATACGAGTACGTAGGTATATCCGAGAAATGAGAGGAGAAAAGAAGGATAACGGTTGATTTTTAAGAACAAAAACAAAGTAAAAGAAAATAAGTGAAGGATGTGAAATTACTTTTCTAATCTATGGAGGTTTCTCAAAAAAAAAAAAAAAAAAGAGGAAGAAAAGGAAAGAAAAAAGAAACAAAAAAGAATAAAAAAGATAATATAAGTAGGTATGTTAAATCGCGTAGATCAACGGCTAAAGGATCGAAGAAGTAAAATAGGATGAAGAGAATCGCCATGGCAGTTTAACGAGTAAAACTCTTGAAAAAGTCGTAAAGTAAATTAGAAAATGTAATTTACCTCGCAACAAGTTTGAGTCGCAGAGTAACTATCGAATCGTCGTTCATCGTGAAGAACAGTGTGTCTTTGAAGGATTTTTAAAGAATGCAAAGAAGCGCAAAATTCTAGACGGCCTTACGGTAGACGGAAGAACCTCTCTCGAGGAACGATCGCGAAGATATCACAAAACGGAATGCCGCATAATTCTAGAGAGCGGATCCAGAGAATATTGGACTCGTCATCGATGATGATGCCCGTGCGACGATAGTAGCGGTGCTGTTGACGGCGTCGATGGTGGCGGTAGAGAGACCGTCAGGGAGATTACGACGCGATGACGTCGTTTTCCATAGCCTCCTTTTAGTCCGTAACTACCCATTATCCGCTTTCTTTCAGTTGGCTCGCATCCGAAATTTCACTAACGAAAGCACTCGTCGTCGCCGTCGTCGAATCGTTTTCGAGATCCTCGAAAACCTGAAGTCGTCGAACGTTACCGCTCTTCCGTCCTACGATCAGCGAGAGAGACACGAAAGTGGTCCGAATGAGAAAAAAAATTTGATGAAAGTTCGAAAGAACAAAACGACCACGACTCGTTCGACGACTTCGCCGGTCTTTAGAACGAAGCGCGGATCTGCTTTCACACGAAGCATGCATTTTACATGCGTGTCCTCGTAAAGAGTGTCTACATCTTCGTCTTATTCGAAATCAAAGATGACGAGGTACATCGCGAGAAATAAACGTCGTGACTATAAAGTCAATGACGAAGGACAGCGATACAAAAATTTGCAAAAATTTTCTTTAAAAAACATAACGTGTCTTACAAGACGAAGAAACCGCGACGATGGGATAAGATTCGCGGAAGCGATTGCGCCTACTCTCTTTTAGTAATCGTACTACATATTCGCGTTGTACATCTTTTGATACTTCTCCCATATGCTTCGACTATTATGATTTGCTGGCTCTTACCAGCAGATGTCTTCCAATTACTTCCTTAAATACATACGCGACATGAAAATACCGTTGTACCATTTTTACGACGAAAGTAGCAAACGTTAATCGTGCAAACAACAGCGAGACGCAGGACCCGACGGAAGATTTACAATGATACATCTGTACCTAACTATACCTGCACATAAAATCCAAAAGAGGTAAACGACGAGCTGAAAGGAGGACGTATCTTAAATTAGGATTATAATTAGAAGCGCAACTTGTCTTCGAGTCGAACGATCTTTCCTAACGAAAGATCATAGGACACAGGTGGTTGGTTGTATATTGGTATACGAGTATGTAATACGTATGTTTGTATGTTGTGTAGGCGAAACAGGTGTCGCGCACTACCGCTATTCGCTTCCCTATTCACGACACAATATGCCGTATGCCGTACGGCACGGACTTACGGTCTCGCATACGAATGAAAGCCATATTCTCTAATAGACACGGTGGAAGAACGTTTCCGTTCGTCTTCCCGTTTTTCTTTGGCCACCGCGAAGCAATCGGTTCGCCGATCGACATTCGCCTCTCCATGCGAATTCATTCACGATGCGTTTTATTCGACATCGCGCGAGATCTTCACGATCGTCCATATGCGCGCGAATGGTCGAGCAAGTCGCAAATTATAGTCGCGTTTCTGAGGCATTGCACTCGATCGAGTTTACGAACGAAAAGCGAGCTTACCCTTTTCTTCATTCGACGGAGCGTCCTCGGAAGAGATTCCGGACGTGTCAACGGCAACTGCAACGGCAATTCGTTCTTCCTTACCAGAAAGAATTCCTTCGACTTTCTCGACAAATCCGTTGCTCCGAAACTTTGAATCTTCGGTCTCGTGCTCGAGGCAACGCTCATCGACCATCTTCCATTCGGACATATCCAAGCCGACTTTGTCGGTTTGTTCCTCCGTTGGCCCATTAATCTCATATTCCTGAAAGGAGGGAAGACGACGAATGTCGGGAACCAAGGTTTCCTCGTCGTCTTCTCTTATCTTCCACTTTGCCCTTCGATGCGGTTCGCCCGACCAATTTTTCCGTGATACGGCGATGTCGCTGACAGAGTCTACAATATCCTCGACGAGTTCTTCCTCCCGAAGCATATATTCTCTCTTCTCGTTAGGATTTTGATAAACTCTATACGGCCCGACCAAACCTACGATACCTCTGGGAACGGCTACAGCAGTTAGGCGCGAATGGCTAACGGTAGGATGGAAATCTTTATCATCGTCCTCCTCGTTCTCCTGCCCGTTCTCCTCCCCGTTCTCCTCCCCGTCGTCCTTCCTATCCTCGGTATCGTTCTCGTTGTCGTACATTTCGTCGAAACGGTAAAGCCGACTAGCCCCCGACAGCGATCGGCGGGAGGTTACACGCAACCACCGTTGTGCTCCCTCGTCGCGTTGCGTCTTACCGATCGATCTTATCGATCGATTCACTTTTTTTCCCTTCTCAACGACGCTATAAACGGCGCCCTCCTCCAAATCGAATCTTATCGCATTCGTATCGTATCCTTTAATCGACTTGGGACATTGATCCGGCGCCTTTGGCTCGTAGACGTCCTTTACCGCACTTATCACGACAACGAGGGGGTTTCTCTCGGGACAAGCCGATGCGAGGTGGTCCGCCCTCGCGCTCGCCGGCTCGTTAACGTCGAGAACGCTGTAAATCGGTTCACGGGTCGCAGTCTCGATCCATTTCGGTCTTCTCCAAAGTCTATCGCGAGTATCGCCAACTGCTTTCCGCTCGACGTTCGTCGTATAAATGTCAGTGAGCTCCGCTACCATGATCGCGACCGGCCGGGAAGTTACACGTTGGACGATCAAACGGACCGGACGTCGCACGCTTCCCGATCGTGCTTCGCTTCGATAATATCGTTGAACTGCGATGTATATTATCTATCTGTATAAACGGTTAAGTTTCGAAGATCGAGAATGCCTCCGCGTACGACCCAGTAACATGACGCTGTAAATTGCAAACGATCGAATAATCTTTTAAATAATCTTTCAAATAGATCCTTTGTACGCGCGATAAACGACCGCCGATCGAACATCGATTCGACGATTTCCATCGACGGGGTCCACTCTTTCTCGTCCGCGAAAGGTAAATGTTGTTGTTCGGCGACGTCCGATTTTAAAGAGAACAATAGCTTCTGCTAACGGAGAACGGGAGGTGGCTCGGTGCACGATGATATGGATCTAGCTCTTATTCGTGAGCAGCTTGCAAACGAGGATTTCACATTCCTCTGCCACGACGTTATTACCTTTCCTTTCTCGCCAACTGCCAATCTCTTTTCCCATGTCCATAGGAAATGGCAATTTTATCATCCGTCGTTTAAGATCAACCAAACCACTTTACCTACCTTGTTACAGATATACATATATCGAGAACAATTCAGAAGAGACGTAAGAATTGCTCCAACTGTTTAGAGAGCAGTACTAAATATTGTAATCGTCGCGTATACGTCCTATGTTTCACGTCCCATCTAACGGAGTGTAGGACGCAACCAGGAACGATTAATCTCGAAGAGGTTAACCGCACCGATCTCTCCAAGAAGCGCACGCACGAGCGCACGACCATTTTGAAAAGAAGAGCCGCGAAGAGGAGTCGTGCGATCGGACGCCGTGTAATAGACGATTCTCTCGCAGCTGACCATCTTCACTTCCGCGGAAAGGAAAAGGGAAAGTGTGTCTCGCCCTACGGGAAAACGCGTTGCGGTCAAAATGTGTCTATGACGTAAAAACTGAAGATCTGTGAAAAAATTTGTCGAGTTGATATCAGATCTCTTATCGCTGTTAAAACAATCAAAATAAGGGATAGAAGATAAGGTTTCTCGTATACCTTCAACGGCGAATAAGACTTGCCGTCTACATTTTTCGACGTTCTCCTTTCGTTGTTGTTCTCTCGCTTTCGTTTTACGATGAAACTTGGAATGTTAAGCGAATAAGCGTTAAAACTAATTACCTGATTTACCGGATGTTGATTCCTCGATAGGCTGCAGCATCGTACGCGACATTTTCGAAACGATTTGATTCTCTTCCCAGGTCGCGGATACTATTCCATTGATTCTGTCTATCGCTCTTCCCTCTCCTCCCTTCGTCGAAGAACATCACATTTTCTTCCTTTCGCACTCGACGCACTTTACTTCGCAAGAATCACTAACCGAGGTCGATCATACGCGGAAGCTTGGCGATGCTCGATTTTCCGCGACTCCAACTTGGATCATTTCCGTAGGATATAAATTTTCAACGTGGACGCGATTGGCGGTCCGACATGCAGCGTTTTAACTTTGATCTGCCGCGTTTCAACCATTACTTCTCGATAGTTTCATTGAAACGCTCGCTTTATGCTCGTATCCTTCGTATTATATCCACTTATTTTTGTGAAATATCTCAAAGTTAATCACGAGTCTTTCATTCCAATTGTCCGCACTACTTATTACGAAATTGCCTTAACCTTACAATTTTGCGTACGACACATTTTAATCGTATCAATGCGTTCATGCGTAATCGCAAAAAGAAAAATTGATTTCCATTAAAAAGAAAAGAAACGAGAAAAAAATGCTCGAATCTCACTCGTTCGAATCGCACACGACTCGAAATGCTATCGGGAGCATCGCGCGAAAAAAGAAGGAATGCGCCGGTGTGCGTTCGATCGATCGAATTCGGATCGCGTGATGGTGCAGCCGCTATTTTCAAAGGGATGTGAAAGAACGTTGATAAAATTTGGGACCCTTCGTAAAGTCGATAACATAAAGTGCGTACGCAACGTGCGAATCTATTTACGGGGACGATGATACGACATACGAGTAAATATATTCAGTAATCCCAGATGCTTGTTCGCGACGAACTCTGGATGGATCTTTCGGTGCACGATGCTCTTCGAAGACTAAAAAGAGCAATCGCGTGTACCTCGCTGATTGCGAGAGAGAATCTTTCTTCGCTAGCCGTTCTCTTCTCCCTCCAAATCCTGTTGCTACCTCTTTCTCTTTCCCTCCTTTGCTCCTAAAGGTCTCTCTTTTTAGCTCATATAGATGCTTATCGCCTTCGGAGGGCGATTACTAAAGAGAGAAAGGAAGAAAGAAACTCGACGCGTATATTCTTTTCATTTTTATTGTAACGCGCTTTCATTCTATGCCGTTTTTGATTTCAAACATCTCCGTTTCCTGCGTTTCCGACATTACCGATCGCCAAACGGATAGTTACGGTTAGCGAACATGGTACAATCTCAAACATAAAATTATTTCAACGTAATCATTTCGCCTCAATGTTTCTCCCAAACTTTTCCATTTCTTTCGCCTGATGAGCATAAAATTTTTTTCCTCCGAACGAAGTCGTATATTCGATAATTTTTGTCCATCTTACCTTATCTTATATGATGAAAATTGTCTATATATTATATATTGCCGATTATCATAGAAAATAAATACTTCATTTATCCATGAATCTTTTATCTAAAATTCTAAGTATACGTAGAATCCATTTCTTATACTTATGAGAAATCACAATTATTACTATAATTTTCGCCTTTTCCTTTTTTTAATCTTATCAATATCCTTGTCTCACTTTGCATACAAAATTTACTAACGATTGGATTAAAAGCTTGATGTAATTACCAAATTTCATCATGGTTACTTTGTCAAATGTTGATAAATGATTTTTCTGATAGTGCGCCATAGATAGAGGTTGCAGCGCTTCGTGATATATGAAAGATAAAGTATACTAAGACATTTTTTCACGAATGTCTATGTCAAAATCATGATCACTTTTTTTTGGAGCCAAATCCAGAAAAGCCCATAATAGCAGCCATTTCGTCCGATGGTCCAGCGTCTTCCTCGTCTACTTCGTCTAATTTCCTCTTTTTATCTTTTCTCTTTTCTTTTCTATATTCCTTTATTTTTTCTTCCTACAAATGATAAGTATCATTCTCTTAATAGGATACAATATATGGAACTAATAATTTCCCGATTAGTATAAAGTATTACTTAACGGATATTAGCATTTTTCGCTCGCTCGCACGCACGCACAAAGCAGACAGACAAATACAAACCTCTTCTTTTAATTCTTTCACTCTTTGCTCTAAATCATAATCTTTTTTCTTTTCCTCTAATTTCTTTTTATTTAAAGCAAATCTAGCCTTAACTTGTTCCAACGTTGAACGCTCTATCTTCATGGACATACCCAAATTACGCTGATCTATTAACAATTTCAGACAACGAGTTAAATGACAAAAATTATATAATCGTAATTATAACGAAATATAGCATATCAGCACTTACGTTTTGTTCCATTAATATGATCTAGGAAATTGATAGAATCCTTAACGACGCAATCGCATACGTTACAATAATAACTGCAGATATAATATTTTAATTAATGTCACGTTTGTAGATGTTAGACGAAAATATTGATCGATTTATCTCACCCTCCTGTTTGCGAAGACGGAGTATTTTTGTTAATAACAACGCTTTTTCCTAATTTCGATTCTAAATCGACCTTATAGTCTCTTTGTTTAAGTAATTCTCTTTTTACTGCTGGTTGCTTAGGGATACCTAATTCCTCTTCAGCGATTTCATCCTGGAGACGCTGAAGAGCTATTCGTTCGTACTCTTCTCTGTTCCATTTTCGTCTGTGATCGTCGGGTCTCTAAAAATAAAATAAATCTCTAAATGTATTACTTTAGAGATTATAAGTGACCAATGTTAACACCCTTCAATCATTTCTCTAGTCTGAATTTATCATCATCTAGAGATGAGAAAGAAAGTTTCACGAAACATATAGGTTAAGTAATATTTATTTTGCACGAGTTAAACTGTTCGTAAATTTGTAAAAAAAGAACAAATCCTTACCATTGACATAGTTACAGCTTTGATAAAAGAACTTAATCAATTGACGATCTTGATACTCGAACAATAAGAAAAGATCAATGCGTTCTAACGTAAATTCGGAAAGATTTTGTTTATCGTGTACCTCTCCATTCGATTGGGTCGTAAGAGTTAATACAGTAGCGCCACATACGTTTACCGGTTGCTGCCATCTATTTCGTTTATAAATTCGTTTGCACAAACCCGCGCGTTCTGTCAATCTTATTAAGGCTGGTTCGTTACCTTTCGCTCGGAGCGTGTGTGACTTTGGCGACAGGTATCGACAAAATATGAACTACAGCGCGAGCGAGAAACACTGTCGCCGCCATGGCGACATATTTATCGTATCAATCTATAAACATATATCCTTCGATAAAGTGATATCGTAGATCGAACCTTCGTCTTTAAAAGGAGGACTCGTTCGTCAAAATCGGTTAAGAGTCATGCCTGTTCTCATTATTGGCGTAAACCACTACAAGGCCAAGGGTAATGAACAGCCTTAAATGAAAGAACACGTTTATTTATGTGTTACAGAAAGCATATTTTTCGTATATTTGCTTTTATAATATATATCTTACTATAAAATATATTTCATTCTAATTCAGTAAATATAAATATAAAAAATATACATATACGAGCATTCTTTTTTTTTTTACTTTTCTTTTCTTTCCCCCACCCTATCAAAGAAAAAATTTCATAAAAATGATTGTCGGTTAAAATCATTAACTTTTGTATCGCGAATGTTGTTTTTTTTTTTTTTTTTTTTTTTTTTTTGTATTTTTTTTATGTTGATTCTTCGGTTGTATATTGCAATTCCTAATTAGCTTACGATTATCCGCTGTTAGGAAACATAATAAAATATTCATTTTAATTTTTCTGTAAACGTTGGTACAGCTTTGAACAAATCTGCAACTAATCCATAATCTGCTACTTGAAAGATTGGTGCTTCTGGGTCTTTGTTAATAGCAACAATTGTTTTTGAATCCTTCATACCAGCAAGATGCTGAATTGCTCCAGAAATACCCACTGCTATGTATAAATCCTAAAATGAAATTACAAACAAGTTAATTGGTGATACATTCAATATTATTTCAATGCATACATACATTGTCTTAATACATACCGGCGCAACAATCTTTCCAGTTTGTCCAACCTGCAGATCATTGGACACATATCCAGCATCAACGGCAGCTCTTGAAGCACCGACAGCAGCGTTGAGTTTATCAGCCAGGGAATAAAGTAATTTAAAATTCTCGCCCGACTTTAAACCTCGACCGCCCGATACAACAACTTTAGCTGACGTTAATTCTGGTCTATCGCTTTTACTAATTTCTTGCTTAATAAATTCAACTAGATTCGTTTTATAATCACCAGACGGGACTGGTTCACAAGTCGCATTACCGCCTTCCAGAGACGACGCTTCGAACGAAGTACCTCTCACTGATACAACTTTTACATTATCTTTGACTTTTATGGTTTGTATAGCATTGCCAGCATAAATTGCGCGAACGAAACTATCTGGTGCTTTTATACCAATAATATCGCTTACCGGTGAAACATCTAATTTTGCCGCAATCTAAAATATAAATTAAATAAATATTTGATATATGACTTATCATCAAAGAGAGATAATCAAAGTAACGTAACGTTTATATCAAAGATGTCAGATTTTAACTATTTTTTGCAAATTTTAACATCTTATCTTTGCAAATCCGATGGAAACCCAACAAGATTTATATATAAATATATAAAAATAAATCTAACAGATGAAATTTCGAAGCATTTTCCTAAGGAATGACGTTTAAAATAATTAGTTATAATTTTTACGAATGATATCAAATAATTTTGAACTCTAGTCATGCAAAATTAAGAATTCCAAATTTTTTTACAGCTAGTATACGACTTTAAACATCATAAGATCAGATCATCTTCTTGTTAATAATGTATTTATATAAAAAGTAACAAAACCAAGTATGTCAAATGTACTAACTCTCGGTAATAACGATTTACCAAAAGCAGTAGCACCAGCTAAAATGTGAGTGTATTTATTTTGTTCGTGCATCGCTAATATCAGTGGCGTCAATGATTCTGAAGTAAATCCTTTAAATGCTTCATTATTTGCCAAAAGTACTTTATTAATGCCGTTTGCATTACTTGCAGCCTTTGCTACGGTATCACATTTTGTTCCAGCAACTAAAACGGTAATGTCACCACCTATTTGTTTTGCTGCACTTAACACATTACATGTTATTGGTGACAATATCTCATTATTGTGTTCTGCTATAACTAACGTTGATTCAACGCGAATTGATGAATTAACCTAAAAATAAAAAATCTATAATAAAAGAGAAAAGAAAAAAATAATCTCTATATCTCGAAATAAACTTTTATTTGCTATTAAAATCATAATAAATACTTATATTAAATGACAAGGCATACACGGTACACACACACACACAATGCCATTTTGAGAAACAATCATGAACGTTTTGGTTCACACATCTTCAATAAATTTTCGTACTTACTCTTTTAGCATTACGTAGTAATCTGAACGATGCAGCAAACATTTTTATATATACTCAATATTTTTGTATCGTGTAATAAACTTTACTATTCTAATAACTTTTTCCTTGTTTTCTTTGTTATATTAGCTGATAATTTTCTTAATTTCTATTTGCAAGGTCAAATTGTATAATGATACATTGGTTGTGCATTTTGGTTGCGCTGGGTGGAGCCACGAGCTATCGTAGGATTTTTTCTGACTTTTTCAGAAATCTAAATCGTTCCACCAATCTATGGCTAGTATACGAGCGACGATCACGCCTCGGACGGAAAGCCAATTTCCTTTTAACACTACTAATTTATTGGTAATCACAAAAGCGTGATTCCCTACTTTGCTTAGATGGGGAGAATGTGTATACACGTACAAATTATGCGAGTATACACGTACAAGTATGTGAGTATACGTATTTTAATATAACTCTACGAACTCTTTGAACGAATAATTTATACAAAATTCTTAAATCAATAACTGTAATGCATAATATTAATCCTTTTTCCTTTTTTTTATTTTTAGGCACCATCTTCTATATGGATGATACAGTAACACATTTTATTTGCTTAGAAGAATAATTTTTTTTATTTTCCTTTCAGTTTACCAACAAACTTGCTTATCAATTAATAACATTTTCAAGATCTTTTCGGTGATCAATCTCATTGTATGAGTAGGTACAATAGATGTATATAACACGCAGAGTATGTAATCTCCCTCTTTCAAAGCATGACATTTATGATATTCCGAGCATAGGTACGTTTCCTTTGCGCCCACAAATTTCCATTTACTTCCCATATCCATTTCTATGGCATTTTCTTCCAATTCGGACGAAAGCATAAATGTTTCTATTGCCTGATGATAAAAAGTTCTTAAAACATCTAATCTATGTGTTCCTGTTATTCGATTTTTTGTGCTTTGTGCATTTCTACCAAGTACAAATTTTTCTATCTTATAGTTTGCTAACAAGAATCTAAAAAAATAATTTCTTACATTTCCTATGTTAAACAGAATTTAACAAAGAAACATTGTATATTTTGTGATAAATAAATTTATATTACCCCAATGCATTAATATCCAAAGAGATTGCAGTGGGTATATTTCTAGGATAACACTGCTCGGAATTACGTAAAATATCCATACTAGTTTTCCAGCATTGCACAACATATCTTTCAATCTCTGATAACTCTGGATTAGGTCCGCATAGAGCCACCACCTCTACATGATTTATTAATGTAATAGATACTAATCTAAAAGCTATCTAAAAAAAAGTAGACTCTATTATAATAAACGGGCGTTTTTACGTACTTGTGTATTTCAAATAGTTTTGAGATATAAAATATAATACAAATTATTTCTTCTAAATCTCGAATATGATATAATACTTACGTCGGGACTCTTGTAAGGTAAAAAGATTGGTAAATCGCGTGCTGTGTAGTTGGTTTCAGTTGCTATTGTCATTATTAATAATTTCCGTTCTATAGGATCCAAGGACCACCATCCATCGGTTCCTACTGCTAAACAACCATGTACCAAAATGCATCCGTACATTGAATCTAAACATTCCATGTATCCCTCTAAACAAGTCTTTAAAAAGCTTTATAAAGTATATATAAGTCATCTATTGATATGCAATGCATTTAAGATACATAATTAATTCTATACCTGCAGCAGATGGTTCTCATGTAAAATTATACACTCTGTCATATTAACTATATCTGTCTTGGTACAAATTCGATCTCCGATATCTAAACATTCTAAGAGTCTATCTATAATTGGATTACATGCACGTAAATCTTTTTTTAAGCGCTCTATATTCTTTGTATTTTTAATTTCATCAATACCAACAAATAAGATCATTGCACCAAAGGCAACATCAAGAAATTTATTTAAAGTATATTTTGTTGCACCATTAGCAATAATTATTAATATAATACTTTGTTCATATTCTTTCCAAACTATAGCTGTATCTGGTAGATCCGTATTTAACAGTTTCATATTTTGTGTTTTAAGAAACATGTGGACGCCATTTAGAGATGCCATTTTAGAAAAAGTTATCTACAAATATATAAAGAAATTAGAAACTAAACTGACGTAACAAACAATAGCTATACCATATAAAACATAGGGACAAACCATTTCTTTATCTCCCTTTTGACGAGAAAACAATGGAATTCCTCCTGATGATGTTAAACACATTACTTGTGCTGCCATAATTCTCTACTTTTCGATACCTCTTCAATTATTTCTATTTGTTGTTAAATTAAAATTAAACTTAACCAAATATCGTATGTTGTTTAACTGCGTGTAAAGGATTCGATATTACTTTCTTTGTTCATAAGAAACAAGATGTTTCATATAAAAACAGTGTAGTAGTCATGTGTGTATACACACACACACACGCACACACACGCGCACGCACGCACGCGCGCACAACGATACGTTAAATCTTCCGTTTATAAGCAAAATATCATCAAATTTGTAATAAACGTTTTACGTTACTTCGTATACAGTTTGGTTGCGTCTCAAGAGATTTCATCTGTGGTTGTTCGAACATGAATGTTACATCAAGAATGAGATAATAAGAGAGAGAGAAAAAAAAGAGAAAGGAAATATATAAACAATGTATAAAGAATATATATATGAAGTATCTCTTCAAATTTAAATTACACAGAAATGAGACTTACTTATAATGCGTATTCTCTTGCGATTTGATATCTACTTGTGTAAAAATTAGCGTTTGAGGTTATTTAGTCGTTATAAAATGATGGAAGAAAGAAATAATAAAAGATATACCATATACATTGGTGGTATTTTTCCAGCTCCAAAATTTGATTTAGACGTCGTAGACGTTCCCCCAAGACAACCATACGTATCCGATTTAGACGTAGTTTTCCTTATTGCTTCAATTATAATGCACTTAATTGACATGGCATTTGATATCAACA
This sequence comes from Vespula vulgaris, assembly GCF_905475345.1. Classification (NCBI taxonomy): domain Eukaryota; kingdom Metazoa; phylum Arthropoda; class Insecta; order Hymenoptera; family Vespidae; genus Vespula; species Vespula vulgaris. The sequence goes on from NC_066594.1 coordinate 8,568,253, forward strand.
TCGCGGTAAGATATCTACTGGCAAATAAAGTAATATATTTTATTTGGACTCTTTTCTTCCTACTTATTCCATCTTTTATAAATGTAATTATTAGTAGAAGAATGCAACATCAAGACGAAGAGGTAAATAGAACCATTGAATCTATACTACGTCTTGTTCTTTTACAAAAAAACATGTCCAGCTTATAAAACATTTTTATGATCTATAAAAATTGCTCGCTCGTGTTATTCATTTATATCTTGTATCGTAGATAGATTCAGATCTGGCACAATTAGAAAATCATAAAACTTGCGGACAAGCAATAATTAAGAAGAAAATATGTTGTATCTTGGCCGTGGCTTTCCAATTAGCACCTGTGATACGTTATTATGATACTTTGATTTATGCTTTGAAGGCACGTAACTGTGAGAAAGTAGGAGATCGCAATGGCCAAAAACGATATTATTTTAAAATGCTGAAGGAAGATCAAGACGTCGCGCTACTAAGAATATTTGAATGCTTTCTAGAAGCAGCACCTCAACAAGTTCTGCAATTAACTATTTTACTGAAGCATTATGACAGTGATATAAATTTCGAATGTATTTATCCTTTTCAATTATTTTTAATTGAATAAGATGCTCTATAGTATATGTACAAATCCTGTCCTTTTTCTTTTCTAGTTATACATCAAGTTGGCAGTATTATTACTTCTTTACTCAGTATGGGTTGGGCAATGGCAAGTTATAATCGTAGCATTCGATTGGCCCAACATGATAAGGAAATAATGAACATTCGAGGTAGCATATGTCAATTTTTATGGCACTTCCTTGTAACAGGTATGTTTAACATGGAATAAGTTGTAGTAATGCGGAAAATATCATTTCTTAGGTAATCATTTGATTACAGTTTCAAGAATATTAATGGTTAGTTTAATTGCCAGTATATGGCCATTATACACTGCTCTTGCTTGTGTCTGTCATTGGATTGCCATGACAATTTGGATCTTGATCGATTCTCATGGTATATTACAGTTTTGTCGTAAGAATAATCGTGCGCCTCATCTGACACCAACGATAACAGAACGAGTTTATTCCGTGCTTCTTGCATTGGTTATAGGTCTAGTCCATATATTTGTATATTTAAATGTTATAGATAGTAATACTCTTTTAAAACATGTATTTTTTTACGGCCTTTGCTTTTTTGAAAATATTATTGCTAATCTTCTTTGGATGTTCAATTTGTCTATAGAAGCAAAAAATTCTTGGTACTTTCCCGTATACATTGTCCCTTGTACAGTGCCTTTCTTCTTAGGTATCACTGCCATGACTCTATATTATACACTTTATCATCCAGTTAGAAAGAGTCAACTACAATTGAGCTTAAGGAATGAAGATTGATCTTTATGATAATGTACAAGAGATAATATTTAGGTAGATAACTAACACATTTACATTATCATATCTCATTGCACATATAACATTCCATACTAATTTATTAATTTTTATACGAATTTTACACTATTTAGACATAAGAAAAGAAAATAAGATGTATCAATAACCTATTGTAAGTAATTTATAAGCAGTACAAGAAGAATTAAAATAAATTGTATATATAAACAGAATCAGATCAGAAAAATCAACATATTGTCGATTAATATTTAACAAAATAGATATTCTCTACATGTAGGATATTTATAATTAAATAGCATTAACAAGTAATATCTTGCATAAAAGTTAAACTAATCTTTCAAATATAGTTATATATAATATTTCACCAATGCTAAAGGGTTATTTTCCTTATTTATACTTTTTTTTTTTTTTTTATTAATTTTATTTATGTTTTAAGGATACACGTGAAATTGTGTGAGCGTGTGTGTGTGTGTGTGCGCGCACGCACACACACACACACACACATATTCATTTATACTTTTATTTTATAACAATCTAATTAATTGATAAGTTAATATAACGATCAATTTCTCAATGATAAAATGATTAAGTGGAATGTATTAAATAAAAAATAAAGCAATAGTCACAAACATAAAATTCAAATTTTGTGAAGGTTTACAATGCATAATTCCTTTTTGCAAATATCAATCCACTGGATTTTGAACTACAATGAGTATGAATTCTTTGTCTGGAGCAACCATTATTTCGTGTTTTTTGCTACGAATACGTAAGAAAGTCAAATCATTCGTTGGATCCAAATCACGAACTACAGAGCGTGCTTTGTCTGACAGCTGACTGATCAGGCCGGCGTACTGCACTGTCGTTGTATTATCCAATGTGGATTTAATAGGAATTCCTATTATAATATACATTTTGAATATGAGATCATTTATATGACAATAAGAACATTTAACGTAATGCTATTACAAATACGAACCTTCCGCATTTACTACGATAGTTCCAACAACGCCCTTGTGAGATTGTATACGTTTCATGGTTTCCTCGACTTCTTGTGCCTTAAGCAACAAATCGATATTTACATTTGTTTACACACATTTATGATAAGATTATATTATTATTATTATTCTTTACTTATGCGAAATTATCAAATTACCATGTTGTAAATTTAGAATATTCTTTCTGGCATAACACAACGATTATAAAATTACTAAACGAGCATGTCTTTCAGATAGGAGACGAATATAATTCAGTATAGTAATCGATATAATTGATCGCAACTGACGACAACTAATCTGACCCCGAAAATTCCTTATCACACGTAATAGGTTTATCCAACACATGGAACATTAAACAGACGATACTTAGATTTGAAACTAAATTTACCATGGTTTCATATAGCGGCATATTCAAATCTGTTAGATCTATGGAAAGTAAACTACGTATAACGATAAGCTTGATGTCTGGACAATCGAATTTGTACAACAAACGATTATATCACGTTGCTGCGTTTTTGAAGAAAATATATTATTATTTTGATACGCCATTTTATAATATTAATTTATAACGTATATATATGTACGTACATATATTTCCATACACGCGCGCAGCGCGCACACGGTTGGGAGGGGGAGTAACAATTCGCGAACGTAACGCGATCCATTTCTATTTGGCTTTGGAAATAAATCAAAGATAGATTAGGTAACGTTAGTTGGCATAATCGTTACACTAGTACAACTAGTCACATTTGAACAATTTGAAAAGGAACACTTAACCTATGTAAAACACATCACAACATTACAAACATATTTTATTATTACAGAGATACGATTAAATCCGTCCCTGGATACATTGGTAAATTAAGATTATAAGCTGATGCTAGCTTTTTAGGTACAAATCTGCCTCCTAGATAATGAAACTTTCCTTTAAATTTTAACGCGCACATCTTTGGCGCTGTTAAGGATATCAACATTTCTGGACATATATCATCTTTTACAGATGGACCATTTTCGACGTCCCATCCTGAAGGTATGTCTATGCTACATATAGGAATAGATGCGGTTTTCAATATCCTCATGATAGGAACAAAAGTATCCCTTACAGGAGGTTTAAAACTAAATCCAAACACAGCATCCACTATGACTCTGAATCCATTTAAAAGCTCAACAGCATCTTTATCTTTTATAAATCCACTTTCTAAAATAGTTATATCATTTTCTTTACATTGATGCAAAAGATTTTTATACAATTGATTGTCGGTTTCTTTCGGATAATAAATCTCAGGAGAATAACCAAAATGTTTCAAATGTCTTGCACATACTAAACCATCGCCACCATTATTTCCTGGTCCGCAGCAAACCAGAATTCTATTTGAAAAATTATCTAACAAAGGATATGACTTTGCTATTGCTATGGCACAACTTTGACCAGCTAATTCCATCAATTGGTCCACGCTAAATTTATATTTTTCAAACAGATCTTTATCAACGTTGATTGCTTCCGATTGACTTAGGTATTTTACCATTTTGTTATGCTTTAATCGCTTTATCGTTAAACAAATTTTTATATCACTTAAAACAGGTACCACACGTCCGGTCCATAAATTATTTCGACAAATCGTACCTTTCAAAATTAGCGATAACATTTAAAGGCTGGGGTTTTTCAACTTTAAGCATTATCCTTTTTATCGCGTACGTGTGTAGCCCTGCATTCTTATAACCATATCGTCAATTGGTCGAGATCGCTTATAGGGATCATATTTGTAAAACGGAACGGACTATGTCTCTAGGGATGCGAACCAAATACATTATCAAATAATTTTAATGTAATAAATACTTTATTCCAGCTTACGTAAGGGAAATCTAAAATTAATTCTTACCGAATGGAACGGAAAAATGTTCCCAGACTTCCGGCGACACATGCGCCGTCCATTGACTATGCCGGTGTTACGTTTCACGAGGCACGGGCCACGGGAAAATAAATTCCCTTCGAAGAATTTCTGCTACGTCAGATTAACGTGCTCTTTTGGCCTTCACCTGCTATATGCAGTTCTATGCACCCAAAGATATGCCAGACGGCGTACGTAGCTCGATCAAATGACACTTACCTTTAGCTTCGGCGAATGGAATGCTGCGATTTACCTCCGTTTCGGTGATGAGGATTGGCTGACGGGGACCCGACGCTGGAATCCACTTCTTTTATTGGTGGATTGAATATATTCACCGCCGGATAGGTCGATTCCCTTGACTTCGGCTCGATTGGCTCGGTCTCAGAAGAGCATAGAATTGATTGCCGATAAGATCGTACAAAGAGCTTGTCGTCTGTGCCGCGGAGAACGAATTCCTCGATCGCGTTTAAGCAATTTGTAAATAAAAGTTAAATTGAGATTCGTCTCAATTGGAAGAGCGAGTCGCTTCCATAGACACAACCGGGATTATTAACTTGGACTGTCATAACAATGCCCAATTTATTCAAAAAGATAACAATAACGAATAGATACAAGAATGTTGACCGATTCGAGACAATAACAATAATTAAAGAACGAATAAAAATGAATAATAACTGAGAATAACCGTAACAAATATTGAGTCAAATAAATCGTAAACAATAACTTGACGATTAGTACAGCGAAAAATCTAACTAATGATCTGAGCAAAATAAACGTAAGAATTAATACAGCGAAATGTTCTAAGCAACAACAATCGTAGTGATCGACGCAGCGAAGAATCTAAGATAAGAATCGTCGAGACGGCGTGTGCGGCTGGTTAAATACGGAATGCTGCCCAATCAGCGAGAGGTGATTTGTCGCAGCGTCGTCATTGGCTCGTCGCAGCTCTAACTGGCGGCGGAGATGTCCAATGGCAGCTGCGGGCGTTTGGGATGTCGCGTGCTGGTGGGGATGAGGCTTTGTGGATTCATCACACGTATCTCACATCTTTGTTGGCATCCGTCGTTCCCTCGCTTCTCATTGTTTAGGTACGTTTTTCTTCGTACACTGATGGGAGCTTTGTTTATTTTATGATTGGTAGGGTAGGTTCCCATTTCTTTTGTACAAAGGTGTTATCGCTTATCTATGGTTACATGATTCTATTTTAGGGTCAGCGTAGGATGTAACACCGGTAGTTGCGACGTCGTTACGTACTTAAATTTTTCGATCTACGATGTCAATCGGCACCGGTGTCAATCGAATCATCAAAAATGTTAAATTTTGAATAGATTTCGATCGATCGGAAAAAATTGTATTACTTCGAAGAGAATAAAGATTTGCCATTTATAAAGATCATAGAAGTGATCTACAAGAATAGATATTGCATGCGAGAAAAAGAATCGATACTTCGTTCTGACGCATTGAATTGTATAGGTTAAAAATATTTTCAGTAGGATCATTAAGAGAAAATAATATAGATTAAGATGATAGAAGAAGATATCGAAGCGGATCAAGGTGATTTGCGTGTCGATGGGAGACGTCCATTGGAATTGAGACGAATTCACGTAAGAATGGGTGTTTTTGGCCAAGCTGATGGAAGTGCTTATCTAGAACATGGTAAAACAAAGATTTTGGCGGCGGTGTACGGACCACATCAGGTTTTTAATAATCTTAATTGTTAGTGTACTTATATAATGAATCGTATAATAGGTTTAACTCTTTAAAAATTATTTACAGCCCAAAGGAACAAGTAGAAGCAAACTTACCAAAGCTATCGTAAATTGTCAGTACAGTATTGCAGTGTTTAGTTTTACATCGGGCGAACGTAAACGTAAACCAAGAGGTGACCGTAAATCACAGGAAAGATCTCTTGAATTGCGTCGTGCAATGGAGGCAATAATACACTTGGAATTACATCCACGCTCGCAGATTGATATTTTCGTAGAAGTATTACAAGTCGACGGAAGCGATTACTGTGCATCCGTTAATGCAGCTACCTTGGCTCTGATCGACGCTGGAATACCTATAAAGGTATGTTGGCGTTACTGGAATAGGTCATTATACGTATCTCGTATGTATTGTTATATTTTTTGTTTCTTTTTTGCTCCCATCTTATCTTTAGAATTATGCGATTGGATGTACAATAACATTAGTAAATTCTTCCTATACGGATGGAGGAGAGGAAGGAGGTGTCGGCTCGGGTGTATTGGATGCAAATTTTATAGAAGAATGCGCTCCTGGTGTAACTTTATCTATTGTTGCATTACCTGAAACAAATAAGGATAATGTGGCAAAAAATTCTGGATTGATAGTTGTCGCGCAAGGAGCAGGTCAAAGGTTACATTTGTCGCTTTTGGAATCGTTAAAACAGCGCGCTTTGCTTGGATGTCAAGACATAAAAACCATCTTGGATCGTGCCGTACGTCATTATTTGACCATACATTCACTTCCATCATTATGTAACGTTACGTTGGATTAAAGTAAAAAAAATACTCTGTCTTTCTAACATGCTACTTTATTTTATAATAAAATATATTATAAAAAAGTTTTTTACGAGAAACATCTACAAATATACTAAAAAAAAATATTAATAGATAACTTAATATACAAATTCGTTTCTGTACAATGTTCGTATTAACATCGATTTTTTTCTTGGTAATTCCATTTATTTAGCATGGTTTGTTTTTATCAAATTTTAGCATCAGGATACCTCTCCAAAATCATACCCACTCCCTAGAACAATATACATACACAATTCGACAATTTGTACGAACGAAGGAGAATTTACTTAATTTATTATTTGAATTCACCTGTCCGCCGGCAGCACATGCTGCAATTAGCCCAAACTGTTGATCTTCTTTGATAAGCCTGTTGGCAGTATGAGTGACTAAACGGATTCCTGTGGCAGCAAACGGATGACCAATCGAAAGAGATCCGCCCCATGAATTCCACTTTTGAAGTTCTGGAACGCCTACTTTTTCACTTTTTTTTAAATAACGTTGCGCGAACCAATCGGAATCCAAAGCTTTCAGATTGGCTAATATTTGCGCGGCGAAAGCTTCGTGTACTTCCCATACGCCGACATCCTTTATGCTTAACTTTGATCTTTCTAATACCTGTAATTTCACATATGTTATATGTTTACACATTAGGTAAACTTAATAAGTTTATTATGTTGCGCGCATGCTGCATGCATTATCCTATATACCTTGGGAATAGCATATGCGGGACCTAAAAGTAATTGATCAACTGGATCCTGAGATACGTAAGTAAAGTTTCGTAAATATGCTTTCGGCTTGAGACCCAATAAACGAGCTTTTTCCTCTGTCGTTATCAAAGCCGCTGACGCGCCATCAGTTAAAAATGATGCATTGGCTGCAGTAACAGTCCCATACGGTTTGACAAATGCTGGTTTCAATTTAGCCAACTGTTCTGGCGTTGAAACACGTATTCCGTTATCTTTATTTACTACTTCTTCTATACCTGGAACTATACACTTAATGTTATAGCAATATCAAAACGACAATTTTTTTATTTCTCCTACACATACCTTTAATAGGCACTACATCGGAAAAATATCCCAGCGATTGTGCTTGCGCAGCTAACTTGTGGGATCTTAACGCGTACTCGTCTTCTTCCTTTCGTGTTATTGCGAATGCTGCTGCTAAACGGTCTCCGCTATGTCCCATTGTTTCACCGCTAGAAAATTCTGCCACAGCTGGCAACTAAAGATAAATTTGTCTTTTTTTTTTTCTTTTTTTTTTTTTCTTTTTTAAAGATTTCAATGTATGATATAGAGAGAATATAAAAAAAAGAGGTAATTTTAACTAACATCCGGTACAAAATGTGATGGCCTAATGGACCCTAAAAGAGATAATTTTTGTGCAAGAGTCTTTGCTTTATTGGCTTGCAACATTAAGCTTCTCATAGGACGACTATGTCTTATAGGTATATCTGACATGAATTCAACTCCTCCGGCCACAATGACATCGTAGGTACCACAAGCGATTAAACCCATAGCAGTGGTTATGGCTTGATTACTGCTGATACAAGCCATTGTAATCGTATGTGCCGGTGTATGTTCACTGTAACCTGCGCCTAAAGCTGCTTCACGGCCGATATTTGATGTTTTTATTTCCTGCATTACAGTACCATAACAAATATACTCTACGGCTTCATTAGGAAAACCTATTTTTCTTCTCAAGCTCCTAGAATAAAAAGAAAATTAAATAAGGAATAAAAGTTATAATTTTCATTGGTAAATAAAAAAAAAAAAATTACAATAAAGAATGTCTAGCAAGATCGTATGACATGAGATTTTTGTATTGCGTTCCAGATTGAAGGAAAGGTGTACGCACGCCATCTACAAACACTATGTTTTTTGAAGTTTGGTCATACTTTGTCGCATAATTTTTATTTATTTGGACTCCCCAAGGCCTCGGGCAGATAACACCTGTAGCATACATAAGAGTTAATAACCTTAAAGAATTAATCAGATAAATTTTCATCATAATTTTGAACGATACTGATTTTGTACTTGATGTCTGTTCTTGATCATAAGAGTGGAAATTATCTTATCCAAAGTAATTATATTTATTTGAACGTTTAAAATTACACACACGCATATGCATGCATTACATACATATACTCTAAGATTCACGTTGAACTTTGAGCTTTATTGCAGCCAGGAGAAGTTATTCAATTCCAGGAACTTTTCACTTTGTCAAATAGTTTGCTTTCTTAAAAAATTAACTGATTGAAGATAATTAAAGAAATAAGATAAAGTAACGTACCATAAACCTTAAATCCTTGTTCTATTTTTGAAACTGCCTTTATAAAGGGAAGCATTTTATATTACAAATTATAGCTCTCTTCTTAAACAAAAATCGAATCACGCAACAATACGTGTAATGCGTATCAAATTGTATTACGTTCACGCAAATATCGACTGGAACTAATTGAAATCACTTGTGCTGCCGTTTTAGCACTATTGGACAAAATATTGAACTGTATTGTCGAATGTACTGTAAGTATGTAAATGGTGTGCAAATGTTGCTATGCGAATGAACCTAGTCGACGAAATAAGAATTTTAATCTATCTTATTAAAAGAGGTCGATTGTAACGCTTCAAACGATAAGTTTTGTAGTTTCCTATCATTACTGATATTTATTGATAAAAATATATCAAATAAATAAAAAAATTAATTCAACGAATATACTAGGAAAATTTCCATTTTGTGGGTGAAACGGTAGGCATTGGTAGCACTGGTTTGTATATAATCTTCTAGTGTTTTTACTTGTGAAATATTTACATCGTCTATCTTCTATGAAATATACTCCGCGCTTTCGATTTGGCGGTATAATGCGGTTAGCATTACAAAGCTCAGAATTTCTTTTGGTTTAGAATTTTTGAAGAAGTAACATTCGTTACTTACATTGAAGAGATGAAGTGTACTACACCAGAAATTTCTTGGCACAATCGAGATCCGGTTTTGAGTATCGACATACAGAATAAATCCTGTGAAACATCTGTGAATGAAGACTTTTGGCGTCTAGCTACTGGAGGAGCGGATTCTCATGTTTTGGTAAAATTATTTAAATAAGTTAGATTAAAATGATCGTAATAATTACAATGAAATTCATATTCAGATTTGGCATCTTTTGACTTGTGAGAATAGTGCAACAATAATAAAATGTGTAGCAGACTTGGAACGACATCAAAAAGCAGTAAATGTTGTCAGATTTTCACCATCTAAAGAAATTCTTGCTTCAGCAGACGATGGTATTTGGTTTCTTTAAAATAGTATATTGTATATTTTTACTTATATATTTTGTTGTATATTATTACTCATTATACTTTGAAACATAATATATATATATGACTTTTGTACACACACACACACACACACATGTATATAGAATCTGTCATCATCTTATGGAAGCAGAAGGAGGAATGTGACTTCTTTATCTCTCCTGAAGACAATGAGAATAAAGAACAGTGGTGTTCATGGAAAGTTCTAAAAGGCCATTTAGAAGATGTTTATGATATTTGTTGGTCGCCAGATTCTACTTCTATAATATCTGGTTCTGTAGATAATACAGCAATTCTATGGGATATCCATAAAGGTCGTAGCAATGGTATATTATCCGATTCAAAAGGATTTGTGCAAGGTGTTAGCTGGGATCCTTGTAACCAATATATATGTACAATAAGCAGCGATAGGTATCTATAAACCTTATAAATATATTTTAATAGTTAGTCAGTTTGTCATCATATTACATTAAGGTTACCATTCTTTCATAATAATTATAAATTTTATTAACTTTAGGCAGTGTAGATTAGTTGATATCTCTACAAAAAAGACAGTACAGCGTGTTCACAAGTCTAATATTCCTACACCAGTTGATTATCCTTTGCGAGGCAAAACAGTTCGTTTATTCTATGACGATACATTTAAGTCATTCTTCAGAAGACTAACTTTTTCTATAGATGGAATATTAATTATTGTTCCATCTGGTATAATAGAGCCACAAGATACTATAGAAAAGACATCAAATGCAACAATTGTTTTCTCTAGGCATAATTTGAAAGAGTTAGTATTCAAATACATAGTGATGTTGTATCCCATGTAATTTATATATAACATTACTATAATAATATTTGTATTTATCTTTAGGCCAATAATGATTTTGCCTTCCTTGGATGAATGTACAATAGCAATTCGATGTTGTCCTGTTTATTTTGAACTTAGAAAAGATGGACCCATTCCTACGATAGCATTACCTTATAGAATAATATTTGCTGTTGCAACACAACATTCAATATTGATTTATGATACTCAACAAATTTCTCCAATTGCTGTGATATCAAATATTCATTATACCAGATTAACCGACATTGCATGGTTTGTAAAAGATATTCGTATATTTTATAATGCGATTGTTGTATAAATACTACAAATATATCCAATCTTTCTTTGCAGGTCTAGTAATGGCCATATCTTAGTGGTATCTTCTACAGATGGTTATTGCTCGATAATACATTTTTCAGAGAACGAACTAGGCCATGTGTATAATGGGAAAGGTGAAACTTCATTTCCAAATAGTAATAATAACGAAAGAATTGCCCCGAATACAAGCTCTGCGATTGAAACGAAAGATAATACTTTACTTCTTGATATAGATACGAATGCAATGGATGTTGATGTAACAAAAAATAGAAAAATAACAACCCAAAGTATAGATGATCAATGTGAAAAATATCATGAAAATAATGACATAATCAAACAAAGTAATTATAATTTATCAGAGGGCAATTTGTCTAAATATGGGAATAAAAGTGACGAGACGATAGAAGAAACTGAAGATATTAAATTAGTTTATAATGAAGAAAGCGATAATGATACAAAATCAATTAAAAAGAATACGTCCCATAAAATGACGACATCCTCGATAATATCTAAAAAGACACCACGAAGGGTGAAATTGATTACTCTTTCCAGTTCTAAAAGAAAAAAATAACTAACGTCATTAACTCATTTATTTTACCAAGTTATTATGTAAATAAACTACTATTTCTATGAAATAACTGTATAATATTTCTATTATCTTTCTAACACTTTTTTATAATTATTAGCAAAATATATAAGTACTGTTTTTCTTAAACTTGATTCCTATTATTCCCCATCAGTACATATTTTATTATTAATTTTTGTTTCATTTCGTACAATCAATCGATAGCTAATCATTATGTGGACTTTTACCGAGATTTTTTTCGATCGAAGTTGTTCCTCTTAATATATCGGGTAAATATACTTACTCCGATATCGCGTTGTCATGACGTCATTGTATCGTAGCACTCGTGTCAACGATGTTCATTTTTCTCCTGTGATAAACCGTAACTTATATATGTCGATAAATGAAAATTAGTTGGTAAAGAATTATTTAAAATATAGTTAGATAACTTTTAAAATGGCATTTCTTCCCAATATAATTTCATCCACCATACAAAATGTTAACAAAATTTTGTTAAATTCAACCACCATTGATCGGAGTAAGTAAAATTTTTGAGGTTATGTTTACTTTTATTTCCAAAAGTTTTATTTATTTTTCTTTTTTTCTCTCTCTCTTTTTTATTTTTTTAACAGCATGCATTAGATACGCATCAAAGAAAAGTAGCAGCAGTACGAGAAATAAACCTATTAAAACAAGACCGAAGCACAGAGGTATCCGTGTATATGACGGTTTTTTTGTACAAGCAGGAACAATACTTGCCACTCAATTGACACCTAGATTTCATCCTGGTCTAAATGTAAATTAAATATACTTCATAAATATTTCTTTTTAATGAATATTATACGATTATATTTATTATGTACTTTAGGTTGGTTGGGGAAAGAATGGAACATTGTTTGCTATGGAGGCAGGAAAGGTGATGATAACTTGTGAAAAGGTCAATCTTAATTGGGATCATAATTGGGTGATAAAATATTATGCAGGTCGGGAAGGACAAACTATCTATAAGAAACATTTCAACGTAATACCAATGCCTCAACACAATCGTTTCAAACTGATCAATGCCATTTAGATTAAGGAATTTTATTAAGTGATTCAGATAGAAGAAAATATATTTTAATGTAGACATATAAACAATACGTAATTATGTAATATTTTTGACCGTTTAAAAATAAAAATCCTTGATAACAGATTTGTAATGAGATAATAGCGGGGGGGGGGGGGGGGAGAGAGAAATTTACTCAATACAATTAGACGAGTATTAATTACGAAAATTGTTTACAATCGTTCCTATCTGTTTTCAAGTCCACTGTTTTCAGCCCATTGAAATGATTGATATTTTACACTTTTACCATCTTCAGAGAATGTGGCTAATATTTGGGTTTTTCTAACATGACTTGCAATACGACATTGTCCAATAAGCTCTGTGATAGGTATTTCCTCGTTTCTGTTTTTACACTGAATTATAAATTGAGAATGAAACATAATCGGGTCGCCTGTAAAAATATGAATTTATATGTATAATTACATGCACACAAAGTTTCTTTTGATGGTACCAATAAGAGAACAGGCTAATAAATGTTGTAATTTAGTGACGTTATATATGTACATATAGGTACCTGGATATACTAGAAAGTCGCCACCAAATTTTTCTCCATTTGTTATATAATATCCCCGTTCCCAAAGGTCTTTAAATGTCTCATATCGAAGTTTTTCTTGTAGGGTATTTGGATATTTCCATTGAACTACTTCGAAGTCACTCCAATTCCACCATGGATATTCTAATAAACAAAATGATAAAAAATATATATTATGCATTAAGATATGTGAAACATTTCATTCTGATAGATGTTCTTTAGCATAAAAAATATGACACGTTGTCAATACCATTTGTACCATATCTTATTACCCGTATGTGTTTGTACAAGTGCTTCACTTTTTTCTAATTTAGGCAATTTTGACATTTGTTCATCAAAGAGATCTTTAGTATTTACTTCTATATTCCTTAAAGCTTCTTGTAAATCTTTATCTAAAGGTTTTCGCATTTTCCTTTTATTTGTTTCTATCCCTAATATTTTTCGTCTTTTTCCTTCTACAATTTTATCCATCATTGCTACAACCTAGAATAATTTTATTATTGCAACGTAAAGATTCATTAAATTGTATAGTTCAGGCATGCAAATACCTGTTTTTCTTTTTCTTTTTTCAAGCATCTTTCCTGTTCCATAAACAATATCTGTCTATATTTGTCAAAAGTTTCTTTTAACGATTCGTTAGGAGGGTATTGTAAATGCAAATATTTAACAACACGAGCAATTTTTTTTTCTAATAAAAGGGAAACTTCTTCTGGCAACAAAAGCAACGGAAGGCCTGAAAGTACTTCTTGTCTGGGATATTTTGGAAGACATCCCACTAATTCTCCAGTTATTCTATGATCTTTCCGCAGTGTTAGCCAATCTTACAGAATAGATAATAAAAAAAGAATTATAATGACCTTTTATAAAAAAGCTTTTTCACTATTTTTTATTGATTATGTATCACATAAAGAAATGACATCGTAGAATTACATTTTTTTACATAATCGTGATATAACCAAACATCATAACACGGAAATAATTAAAAAAAGATTTTACCGTTCGCGTTCCATATAAAAACATTACTTTTTGAAAATATCAAATTAATCATATCTGACATATTGAATTTTTCTAATATTAAATATTTTTCTACTTAATCTTTCACAATCAATTATCTTTGTAACGTCCACAAGAAACGAAGATACATTAGAATGAAGTTGGCAGTAATCCGGGTTGGCATCAGTAACAACCATTAATAATGGTTGCCACTGGTAATGCGTATATAACATTTTGGACATAGTAGAGTTTAGTAGCTTAAACAATAAATTTCGTTGATGGTACCTCGATGATGGTATTTTATTAACTATACAACGTACATATACAAAAGAGTTAACAATACTTTAATTAACAACACTGTTTTAAATACAATATATACCTATTTTTAATAAACGGCATGTAATAATTGTTTAAACGCATACTTACACATGTATATGATGTGTATATGTATATATATATACGTATACACATACATGCATATATATATACACATATATACATACATATATATGTGCATATGTATGTCAAAACTAATCGACGTAATTTTTATATCGGTGGTGAACATCCCGTATTTGTGATCGGGAAGTATCGATTAAGTATTTCTTCGAACGACCACCATTTATACGGTGGTCCGACATATATGCTCGTCGGTAAAAATATATTCACTGCATAAAATCCGAAAAAAAATATCAATGCATAGGAAAAAAGCACGCGCCACGATGGTAAGATTTGGATATTCTTGAAAGAATGAAATAGCGAAGTACTAGAAATAAAAAAAGATGTTCGTACAGATACGCAATATTATCAAAAGTGTTTGCCTACCGTCTATAAATACTAATATATTACCGTAATCTCGTTTCTTTGCCAATAATTTTGTCATTCCAAATATTCGATTTTGCCGAGCTGGAATGATAGAATTTACAAACTTGTAGTACGCTCTTATTTTCTTTTAGCAAATTCCTTCTCTCTTGCGTTTTGTCGAGAAAAACTTGTGATTCTTGAAAATTTCTGAAATAATAATTGAAAAATACCTACATATATTATATTTATAGAAATATTTCATAAATCTTTAAAAATCTTTGAAAAGCACAATTATTTGATTTGCATATTTATATTTTCACGAAAACAGACTTGACTAACTCTTTGCTATCTGATATTTGACTTTCACCATCTGACGACCTTGATCTGATCTTTCCTCCGCTTGCAGTTGCGCAATTCGTTCTTTCTTCCTAAATCAAATATGATCAAATAGGATCTAATAGCATAGTATAAATATTAAGAAAATTTACGGAAAATGATAAAGTTTTCATCATTTAATACTAACCGTATTATTTTTCTGTATTGCATTAACTATAGAATATTCCTCGAAATTCTCTCGAAATCTGCTCGTAAGACCACATTTACTTTGCGATAACGCGCTGTTATTATTTGCGAAACTACAAAGTGATATCGAAACTGTTTTTTCTCTATCTTCAGAGTCAACGTATCCTATGCGTTTCTTATTATTCATCTTGTTTAAATGATCTTTGTATATTCTAAATAAGGGTATTTTTTTTTTTGACATTTCCAGATCAGCGAATCGTCGTACGAGCGACTCACAATTATCATTATCTTTTTTATTTTTACTTTCGAACGAATCTGCGTGGCAGAAATGTGATAAATTTACATATAAATGAACAAAGTCCAAAAAAAAGATTATTGAAAAAATTAACACACAGATGTCTGTTAAGAAACAGTAAAAAAAGGAAAAAAGATTGTATAGACATTTTATGGTTTATATCCGAGCCTTACTTTTATCCTTTGAATCAATGCGCATCGGTGTTGAGAATGCAGCTGGTAGATGGTTTTCCGTATAACTTTCTCGACAAAAATTAGAGGATCTTTGAAAGTACATAGACGTTCTATCGCGGCAAATAGGTGCCAATTTATCGATCAAATACGTTTCACCATTGATTGAATAGATTTCTTTATTGATATCTATGAGATAATTATTAGGACTTTCATTATAATAATCTTTGTTTAAACGATCTTTTCCGAAATGTTCCATGATTTTATATTGTTTTGGTTCATGGATGCTCGATTCCAATTTAATATTTTCAAGCAATTTATTACTTGCTGTAGTGAAACCTGCTTGTGTATCCTTATTGGTAAGATGTTGCTCTTTGCTGAACAGTAAGACTTTATCTGATGGTAATTTTAATTTCGTAGGAGCCAGATGAACAGGACGGTGTAATTCACACAGAGGGTAATCTAACTCGTCTATAGAAAAATCTTGGGGGAACAGATTATCAGATCGAAGAGACGACGAACTAACAGAAGAATCTGTACTGTCGTTCAATGACCGATAGGTACCTCCGAACGTGTATCCACGACAGCTCGTTAAATTCTGTAAATCGTTTTGCTGGAGTTCTACGTAAAACTCGTCTTCCCTTTTAATTTTTTCACAAGTTGAGTCGTCAAAAGATTTTCTTATTTCAATAGTTTCATTGATTTTCTCCGCTGATAATGGCATGGCAACATTAAATGAACGGCGACAAAGTAAAGCTTTTTTTTCAGGAAACAGACTAGATTCGGACTTTGATTTACGATGACCTGAAACGATAGTCTCATTAGCTTTATCCACGTTTATATTAACGATTTGAAGAGAATTTTGCGCGTTAAAATTTTCTTTCGATACATTACTTACGCGTTATTGCGACTCTTTTGGATATAGCCGAAAAATCTATTGGTAATGATAAATGATCCAGAAATGATACAAGTCTTTCATTATTCGAGTAATCTCCATTACCATCATCTATAATATCGGCTCTTATTTTGGTACCAGCGTCGTTGCAAGAATTCTTACAGAACGTTAATGTATGAATAGTCTTCCTTCTTTCTAGTCTAGTTAAACTATAAAATAAATAATAATGGATAATAAATAATTAAGCGAGGATAAATATGTGTATATATAATAAAAAGGACAAGTTATCTTCCTTCATTGACCTGAAATTTTCCATTGACTTTTTTGCCGGACTTGAGCGCGGGCTTGTAACAGATCTAACACTTTTGTCGAATACTTGTATGACTGGATCGACGACGAAGGATTTCGATACCATTACTACTTTAGGCGATTTCGCAGATATAGTAAAAGGATCTTGCTTCTCGTTCGATATATTAGAAGATGTGCTTATTTGATTTTTTTTACAACTAAAATTAAACGATAAGTATATGATTGTAAGCAATTTCTAATCTCCAGGACATTTTTATATTCATATCGTATATTCATTTGCTTACAAGCATTCTAGATGATCTTCTTCGTGAAAGTTAAGACTGGGCAATTCGCGCAAATTTTCTATCGCTCTAAAATCTGCTTGTACTTGAATACCGATTTCTATACCTGTAGGTTCTGGAGACGTTGTATTTACCTAATAAATAATTTACTTTAATAACTATATAATTCCATTTGTCCGCTTTACACGACTAACCGTATCCAGCAGAATTTGTATCCTTTGTTTAAGAGTTTCCAAATTTTTCATCTTTTCAGAACTTTCAGTATAATAGTTTATATTTTGCATAAGATGAAGACAGTTTTCGTCACGTGCCGATACCAATTGTTGGAAAACACTTCGATAAATTAAAAAGAAATATCCCGATATAAAATATTCCCGATGTTAGTGCATGCGCACGCGGGCGCAGGATATTAATAAAAATGAATTAATACATATATTCACCATTCCGTTTGTTGTATAAGTTTATCAATTTCTAATTCGTACAACTGCACTTGCTTCTCCAATTCGTAGCTTATCGTATCATTCGAGCTGCATATATTCGTGAAACCCTTAAAGGTAAATATGTATACGTGTAATAAATACATGAAAAATTGTTGCTCTATACACGTGGATATATTTGTTTCATTTTATTATTTTTCCTTTCTTTTTTTTTTTTTTCTTTTTCGCAAATATAAAATTTTTACACTTACAGAAGCTTTCAATTCGTCATACAGAGAATCTTGATGAAACGTATCGTTGAATCTGCTGTATGGAGTATCGTGTACCGTGCAATATGTTTCTGCGTCCGAATGGTACGTCTGAAATTATTTTCAAGGAAATCTCTATTATCTCTATGCGCGCGCATAGATTTTTTGCGATTGTAACAACCAAGTATGATTAAAGACGAAAATGAAAATGAACTCACTTTATCTATAGAAGTACGAGTATTCATACTTATGAGTAATTTTAATTCCGCAT
Organism: Vespula vulgaris; assembly: GCF_905475345.1. Classification (NCBI taxonomy): domain Eukaryota; kingdom Metazoa; phylum Arthropoda; class Insecta; order Hymenoptera; family Vespidae; genus Vespula; species Vespula vulgaris. Next base: position 8,586,938 of record NC_066594.1, read on the forward strand.
TTTCATCTTCTAGTTGACGATTATTTTCTCGTAGCAGCTGTAAGACATAAACGATTATGGCTATTCATTTAACGATTTTAGTAAATCATTAGGCGTTTTGACGGATAAGAATAAATCGTATTTACGTCTGCTTACTTTTACCATATTTTCGCGCGCTTCATAATTATTTCGAAGATTTTCATTCGCTTCTTTCAAGTCTGTAATCGTCATAAGCAACGATTCGCACTCGTTATATTTTTTATCCAATTTTTCAACTACTTCAGCCTTTTTTTTCGTACATTCGAGTCTTTCATTCGTAACTTTTTTTAACTTATCCTTCAGATTTGTTACTTCTTGCGCCTAATTACAAATGCACGAAAAATTCTAATTATGAATCCATAATATTTTTTTCTTCAACGCGAACGATCATATTTACATTACAACCTGTAATTCGACCGTCTCTAATCTCGTTAATAATATCCGTTGCTCTTTTGTCGATTTCTGAAGAGCTATATTGGTGTCTTTTTCTTTCCTCGTTACTTCATTCAATATGTCTTTTTGTTCATCATACTCTCGTTGCAGTTCGTTATATTTTTCATGGATTTGTTCCCTGCAAAATTATTGAGGAGCAAGATGCTATCGAATTTCAAATAATAATTATGAAACTAAAATGAAATAGGTAAAATATATAATACATACAGTTGACGTTTGAAATATTTTTGTTGCCTTTCTAAAATTGAATTTCTATCATCTAATTTCGCGATTTCTTCTCGAAGAAGAGCATTTTCTTCCGTTATCTGCGTTACTTTTAAATGGAATTTTGTATTTCGTATATCCTCCTCCATATCGTCTTTACTGAATATCATGGCTGTCACTTAATTGTTACATGTATTGTTGTTTTCTTTTTTGGGTGCAGATGTACATACAAACATACATACATAATCCATTAACACATACATTCACACATAATACATTCATACGTTCGTACATACATACAACATACATTCATCCATACATACATTCACTTATACACAAATACATTCATACACACGCACGCACGCACACACGTATGTATATGCGGAATCGTTTAATCAGCGTACAGCGCGTATTGTTGGCATGGCAAATAAAACTTATTTGGAAAATATATTTTCTAAGTTACTACACTTTATCACGAATCAATTACCACCCGGCTTGTAGAATATATAGGTTATGACTAAAAATCATGCATGCTAAAGGAGTATGATTAAACATATACATATGTAAGCATATTACATGTGTCTTAGGAAATCGGAGATCGGAAGGCGGAGAAACTTGATCATTTTTCAATTAACATGAATAAAGTATGTAATTATTTACCTACGTTCATTCAGCTTGGCAGTCATCATAACGTTATTTTATTCACTCAAAATACATACATATCAAGTCCAACACATTTACTATTTATCAAACTCAAATTATCGAGTAAAGAAAATTTTAGGTTAAGAATATTTAATTTATAATCGATAAATTTTTGCTTTTCTTCTTCAACTTTCTTACCGTCTAAAGAAGCATAAAGAGAAGAATATCGATAAGATATACATGAAATACATATTTACGTGTTATTAAATCAATGACGATAGAAACGAATTTTTCTATATATTTTAGAACAAACCGTTAAAATGTTACAATTATGATTTAAGATTCGTACAATTTTAAGCGGACACGGCGTAATAAACGCCTGCCAACACAGGACAAACTACCAATTAAAGTTGGTAATCGCTTAAACGATCGTTCTTTTTACCGAAATTTTAATCAAGTCTACCAATCATTGAAACTATATTTTCAAACAAAATGTCAGAAATTATCATTATTGGTTACTGCCGTTAAATACGTACTACTTATTGTTAATTAAACGAAGCAAAACCAATCAAACAAGCTAGAAAATATATTGTTGGTATTTGATACAATAATTAATAAGTTTGCATTTACGTGTTTAATAAACGTTACTATATACATACATACATTATTGCTACTACTATTATTATTATTATTATTACTATTATCATTATCATTATCATTATCATCATCATTATCATTATCATCATCATTATCATTATCATCATCATCATCATTATCATCATCATTATCATTATCATTATCATTATCATTATCATCATCATTATCATTATCATTATCATTGTCATTATCATTATCATTATCATTATTATTATTATTATTATCATTTTGCATATTGCGGTAGTTGCGTCTAAGTTGAGTTTAGATTGTGGTTAGAGTCGCAATTAGTTACGTCTAAGTTCCGGTTAGAATTGTGTCTGGGTTTCGTATAGAATTATATCTGAGTTGCGCCACAATTGCGCTTAGATTCATGTCTGAATTTCTTTTGGTCTGTTTTTACTGTTTTGTCTGGATTGTGTTTGGGTTGCGTCTGGGTGGCTACTAGGTTTGATTCTACATAAAATTGTTGCATTACAATAATAAAATTGCATACATTATAAGACATAAATTGCAAGTGTGTGTATTGTATTTGTTATAGATATATTTTCAAACTGAAACATTAAAAATTATATGTCAGAATATTATATATTTCATAATCTACAAATTAAAAATAGATGGAACACTTTATAGTTGTAATATTGCGTTCTTATCTTTCTCTGTTAATTTCATTATACAGGTGACACGCGTATGAGCGACGCTTTTCTTAGCTCCTCGTTGCCTCTGAGTCATTAACTGCGAGTAATTAAAATATTTTATCTAACGTACATCTTTATCTTATATGCCAATCGATTACCGAAAACGCGATTTTCGCGGTTGAATACATTAACATCGATCACGCTGAACTGCGAAATGTAACTTATTCTACTGCGTTCCTTAACCTAACATAACCATACAAGCCATCGCTGTTTTCGATTATAGAATGGGAGAGGTACGACGTCCGGATTTATTACACGACGACGGCTGGTAAGCATTAGTTGAAAAATATTGTTATTTATTAACATTGTATTCTTTACGAGAATTTAGTTATTTTTATGTTTATCTTTTCAGGACGTATGCGTTGTGATTTCGTTCGTTAACGTTAACAGTACAGCGTGGCTTATGTACTTAGAAATATGCAATATGGATTTAGTTACAGTTAAACAGAATTTACATCTTCTCTTTAACTTTGTACATTCATTCTTAGATTAAGCAGTGTTCTTTTATCAAAACTTTCTTTCATTCTTTTCTTTCGGTTATGCATTTTTTATTAAATGTGTTCTACATATATCGAGTAGCTGAGGATTCTGAATTCATTCTACTTTCATGACATTCTTGTAACTTTATTTCTTTAATTTTGCATTAATGAATTTAATGTGGATTCTTTAAACATTTATTATTGACTTGTAGATTAATAATCGACATCATCTGGATAAGGAGAATTGATGCATAAGACTTTTATTTCATTCATTGATAAATATTTACTGAAAATCAAAGAGGTTAAGTTTTACATAATCGTGTAAATTGTATCCTAGAACTACAAATTCTTCTATTGTCAATTGGACGTTTGAAATTTATGCACATGGTAAACGATTACAGATGTCATAAACTAATTATATTTTAATCTTTGCTTTTTACCAAATAAATAATTACAATTAAGTATATAAACTGTTCATCTTTTTATGAAATTTAAATATATTACACAGAGCACATTTAGTATTTTTTAAATTAATCCTCGTTATGAACGTTTTTTTTTCATTTTATTTATAATCTATATATTAAAAATTGATAAGAAATACAACAATTATGATATCGTGTTTCCCTCTTTCTCTTTGAATTTCATTGAATTTCAATATGCAACAATCTACAAAGTTATGATTTGCAACTTGAATTTCATTACTAGTATAGCCTTTATCATTCTTAGTGAAGCTATATCCAGTGCCAACTGGATTATCAGTGTAAATTAAGTTACGAGAAATACTTAAGAAATATAATACATGCATGATGCAAGCGTGTTCGAATCATTCATTGTCTAGATAAAACACGTCCAAATTACTTAGAGGAACAAATACTGTGTAAGGACGACGAATGGGGGAAGTCATGTCAAGACCGATCTCTTCGATCGTCTCTTGTTTATTTACCAATACTTTTCGCTACAAAACTTCCTAAATTCTCTGAATTGTATGACTACATGACTGAATTGTGTATATATATATACGTAGTAAGAAGAATTTATCACGCTCGACTGGTTTTTCTTTCGTTACTTGCCGGAAACAATAGATAGAGGAACCTTTACGCAATTATCTATATACCAATGTCATCGTTTTCTTTCTATTAAGAGTCTCTTGTATGTATTTAAAAAGAAACAAACTTACGTGTGCGTAAGCAACAAGAATTTGCTATAACGACAATTTGAAGGTTTTAAAATTAACCTTATCCTTTACTTTTATGCACGAATTATCGTCGAGAAAACATCATTTTTTGACACGATTTTTTCAAACAAAACGAAGCGCGTATTCGAAAGTTCGGAAGAATCGTATTCTCACTCGAATATTCATCTTTGAAACGATCTCGTTCGTCAAAATCGTTAAAAAATTATATCTGTATTTATCGTTGGCGTAAACCAACATAAAACAACGAGCCGATGGACTGTCAACAAAAAACGGACCTTTGAACGAATCGGATGGTTATTCTCTCTTTCTAAAAGCAGAAATTTCAAAAACAATACTTTCCTCGTACTAACATCGAAAATAATACACATTTATATGAAAAATAATCGTACGCGGGTGCACGAACATTTTCCTTACAAATATATTTTCACGTTTACGAGCTTTATTTCTACAGATATCAAATCGAAATGATTAATTTTCACAGTTTGATGCAGCAAGATATTCGTTTAGATAGTTTTTAATTTCGTATATCATATTTTTAACGTTTCCATATTATTATACAAACAGATCGAAACAACAAACACGTGGGGAAGCCATTGTAAAGATGACGTAACGCGTACGCGGGACGGTCCATAGCTTCCTTCCTGCCGCTTAATCCGCCATTCCGAATTAGTTCGTGGCACGCGTCGCAACCGAGCTTCGTCCTCTCGTTAATTGCAGTTAATTAGAATATTTTATCCAACGTACGCTCTAATTTTGTATATCGATCGAACGTCGAAAACGCTATTTCCACGGGTGAATTTATTAACATCGATCACGCTCAACTACGAAATATATTCTGCTGCGTTCCTTAACCTAACAACCATACAAGCCATCGTTATTTTCGATTATACAATGGAAGAACTACGACGTTCGCATTTTCGTCATCAATTTTACTTATTTACAATGAGAAATGATGTTGGACACACGACAACGACGACTGGTAAGCATTAGTTGAAAAACATTGTTATTTATTATCGTTGCAATCTTTACGTGAACGTTTAGTTATACAGGCGTCAAATCGAAATGATTAATTCTCACAGTTCGGTATAGCAAGATATCCGTTTAGATAGTTTTTAACTTCGTATATCATATTTTTAACGTTCCGATATTTTCATACAAATAGATCGAAACTTTACAAGCACGTGGGGAAGCCATTGGAAAGATGACGTAATATGTACGTACGACGGTCCACATCTTTCTTGCTGCCGCTTACTCCGCCATTCTGAATTATTTCGTGGCGTTTGTCGCAAGCCAGCTTCGTCCTCTCGTTGACTGCAGGTAATTAGAATATTTTATTTAACGTGCGTCATTATTTTATATAGCGATTGAATGCAGAAAACACGATTTGAGCGGATAAAATTTGTTAACACCGATCGCGCTCAACTGCGAATTGTAAATTATCGTCCTACCTTCCTTAACCTAACATAAACGTGTAAACAATCGTTCTTTGCGGTTATACAATAGAAGAGCTACGACTTTCGGATTTTCGTCATCAATTTTACTTATTTACAATAATAAATGGTGTTCGACATATAACGACGACTGGTAAGCGTTAGTTGAAAAAGATTATTATTTCTCGTCGCAATAGTCGCTACATGAACGTTTAGTTATACAAGCGTCAAATTGAAACGAATAATTTTTACAGTTTGGTGTAACAAGATATCCGTTTAGATAGTTTTTAACTTCGTATATCATATTTTTAACGTTTCGATATTCTCATACAAATAGATCGAAACAACGAACACGCGGGGAAGCCATTGGAAAGATGACGTAACGCGTACGCGCGACGGTCCATAGCTTCCTTCCTGCCGCCTAATCCGCCATTCCAAATCGTTTCGTGGTACGCGTCGCAACAGAGCTTCGTCCGTTCGTTAATTGCAGTTAATTAGAATAGTTTATTCAACGTGTACCATTATTTTACATACCGATCGAACGTCGAAAAAGCGATATCCGCGGGTAAATTTATTAACATCGATCACGCTCGACTACGAAATATAACTTATTCTACCGCGTTCCTTAACCTAACAACCGTACAAGCCATCGTTACTTTTGATTATAGAATGGGAGAGGTACGACGTCTGGATTTTCGTCTTCAATTTTACTTATTTACAATGAGAAATGGTGTTGGACACACGACGACGAGTGGTAAGCATTAGTCGAAAAAGGTTCTTATTTATTATCGCTGTAATCCTTACTCGAACATTTTATCAAATCGTAACGATTAATTTTCATAATTTTATGTAGCAAGATATCCGTTTCGATAGTTTTTAACTTCGTATATCATATTTTTAACGTTTTGATATTTCTATACAAATAGATCGAAACAACAAGCTCGCGGGGAAGCCATTGCAAAGCTGACGTAACGCGCATGCTCGACGATACAGCTTCCTTGTTGCCGCTTAATCCGCCATTCTGAATCAGTTCGTGGCACGTGTCCCAACCAAGCTTCGTCCTCTCGTTAATTGCAGGTAATTAAAATATTTTATTTAACGTGCACCATTATTTTATATACCGATCGAATGCCGAAAACGCGATTTTTCCGATAAAATTTGTTAACATCGGTCGCGCTCAACTGCGAATCGTAAATTGTACCGCGTTCCTTAACCTAACATAACCATATAAGCAATCGTTATTTACGATCGTACAACGGAAGAGCTACGACGTTCGCATTTTCCTCATCAATTTTACTTATTTACAATAATAAATGGTGTACGACACACAACGACGACTGGTAAGCGTTAGTTGAAAAAGATTATTTTTTATCGTCGCAATAGTCTCTACATGAACGTTTAGTTATACAGGCGTCAAATTGAAACGAATAATTTTTACAGTTTGGTGTAACAAGATATCCGTTTAGATAGTTTTTAATTTCGTATATCATATTTTTAACGTTTCGATATTCTCATACAAATAGATCGAAACAACAAACGCGGGGAAGCCATTGGAATGATGACGTAACGCGTACGCGCGACGGTCCATAGCTTCCTTCCTGCCGCTTAATCCGCCATTCTAAATTATCTCGTGCCAAGCGTTGCACTCGAGCTTCGTCCTCTCGTTAATTAGAATTATTAGTTAATTAGAATATTTTATCTAACGTTCACTCAGATTTTATATAGCGACGAATACCAAAAATGCGATTTCCGCGAGTGAATTTATTAATAACGATCACGCTCAATTGCGAAATATAACTTATTCTACTGCGTTCCTTAACCTAACATAATCATCTAAGCCATCGTTCTTTCGATTATAGAATGGAAGAGGTACGATGTCCGGATTATCAATTTTACTTACGTACAATAAGAAGTGATATTCGAAACAGGACGACGAGTGGTGCGTAGTAGTTAAGAAATATTGCTATTGTCACTAATCTTTTCGGGAAAGTTTAGTTAATTCTATATTTACCTTTTCAGGACGTAAATTCTGTGAATTTGTTCGTGAGCGTTAACGATACAGTGTGCCCTGTGTTCCTAGAAAGAAGCAAGATGGATTCGGCTAGAGTTCAACAGAGTAGACGTCTTCCATTTAAGTTTATACATTCATTCTTCGATTAAGCAGTGTTCTTTCAGCGAAACTTCTTTTAGTAATTTGCCGTCAGAGTATATTTTTTGTTCGATTGTACATTTTTTGGGAAATGCGTTTTATATACGTGGAATAGTTGATAATTCGGAATTCATTCAAATTGATTAACGTTGATGTAACATTTCTTTAATTTTACATTAGTGGATTTTACATGGATTCTTTCAACCTTCATCGTCGTCATGTGATTAATAATCGACATCATCAGGATAGGGAGGAGTTGTGCACGGTCGTCACCGCGCAGTTGAATCTTTCTAGACGCAACCCACTTTTTATCGAGCACTTGTTTATGGTCGAGATTTGTCTCGTACCATTTTCTGTGCATTTACGCTGGTTGCTCTGCCTTCGTCCAGCATTATAAAATAACCGAGGACATTCTACTCTCCTCCTTATTTTTTAGACCTGCTTCAGATGTCGTTAATTGATCTCACGTCGAGGACGATCGATGGGAAAATCTATGTACGCGAACGCGCTTAATCTACATTATTTTAACGAGTCGACGTCCGTCTTGGAATATCACTGCGAAATAAAAATTGTAGACTTTTCGTTGATAGTACATGACAGAACGAATACTGCTTAAATCACGGAGTGGATGTATCATTCGACGGATCGTTTCCTGATTGCTGTAATGCGGTTGACAGTTCTTTAGCCGTAAGATATTTTTGAATTATTCATACTTTTACTGCAGCTGTATTTCGTTTTGTATTCTGCAGTTTATTTTATTGTGGGTTTCTCAGAAAACCGATCTCTTAATTTCATTTTTTTTTTTCTTTTTTTCAACCATTAATAGTGCACACCTGCACTCTACTTAGATATGATCTTAGAAGAAATTCTACAAGATATTGTATAGAAATGATCTAGGAGAAATATGTAATTGCATGCAGGCTTATGTACATTTTCCTTAAAAATATAGTTTTCACGCTTAGGAGGTTTATTTTGAGAGATATTAAATTGAAACGATTAATTTTCATAGTATGGAGTAGTCGGATATCAATTTAGATAGTTTTTAAATTCGTATATCATATTTTTAATGTTCCGATATTTTCGTACAAATAGATCGAAATGTTACAAGCACGTGGGGAAGCCATTGCAAAGGTGACGTAATGCGCAAGCGCAGCGGTCCACAGCCTCCTTGCTGCCTCAGAATCCACCATTTTGAATAATGATTGGCACGTGTTATGACCAAGCTTTTTTCTTGCAGGTAATTAGAATATTTTATCTAACGTACGCTCTAATTTTATGTACCGATCGAATGTCGAAAACGCGATTTCCACAAGTGAATTTATTAACATCGATCACGTTCAATTGCGAAATATAACTTATTCTACTGCGTTCCTTAACCTAACATAATCATCTAAGCCATCGTTCTCTCGATTATAGGATGGAAGAGGTACGATGTTCGGATTATCAATTTTACTTACGTACAATAAGAAGTGATATTCGATACAGGACGACGAGTGATGCGCAATAGTTAAAAAATATTGCTATTGTCACTGTAATCTTTTTGGAACGTTTAGTTAATTCTATATTTACCTTTTCAGGGCGTAGATTCTGTAAATTTGTTCGTCAGCGTTAACAACACAGTGTGGCCCATGTTCCTAGAAAGAAGCAAGATTGATTTGGCTAGAGTTCAACAAAGTAGACGTCTTCCGTTTAAGTTTATACATTCATTCTTCGATTAAGCAGTGTTCTGTCAGCGAAACTTCTTTTAGTAATTTGCCGTCAGAGTATATTTTTTGTTCGATTGTACATTTTTTGGGAAGTGCGTTTTATATACGTGGAATAGTTGATAATTCGGAATTCATTCAAATTGATTAACGTTGATGTAACATTATTTCTTTAATTTTACATTAGTGGATTTTACATGGATTCTTTCAACCTTCATCGTCGTCATGTGATTAATAATCGACATCATCAGGATAGGGAGGAGTTGTGCACGGTCGTCACCGCGCAGTTGAATCTTTCTAGACGCAACCCACTTTTTATCGAGCACTCGTTTATGGTCGAGATTTGTCTCGTACCATTTTCTGTGCATTTACGCTGGTTGCTCTGCCTTCGTCCAGCATTATAAAATAACCGAGGACATTCTACTCTCCTCCTTATTTTTTAGACCTGCTTCAGATGTCGTTAATTGATCTCACGTCGAGGACGATCGATGGGAAAATCTATGTACGCGAACGCGCTTAATCTACATTATTTTAACGAGTCGACGTCCGTCTTGGAATATCACTGCGAAATAAAAATTGTAGACTTTTCGTTGATAGTACATGACAGAACGAATACTGCTTAAATCACGGAGTGGATGTATCATTCGACGGATCGTTTCCTGATTGCTGTAATGCGGTTGACAGTTCTTTAGCCGTAAGATATTTTTGAATTATTCATACTTTTACTGCAGCTGTATTTCGTTTTGTATTCTACAGTTTATTTTATTGTGGGTTTCTCAGAAAACCGATCTTCTTGATTTCATTCTTTTTTTTTTCTTTTTTTCGACCATTAATAGTGCAGATCTGCGTTCTACTTAGATATGATTTTAGAAGAAATTCTACAAGATATTATATAGAAATGATCTAGGAGAAATATGTAATTGCATGCAGGCTTATGTACATTTTCCTTAAAAATATAGTTTTCACGCTTAGGAGCTTTATTTTGAGAGATATTAAATTGAAAAATTTATATCATATTTTTAATATTCCGATATTTTCGTACAAATGGATCGAAATGTTACAAGCACGTGGGGAAGCCATTGCAAAGGTGACGTAATGCGCAAGCGCGGCGGTCCACAGCCCCCTTACTGCCTCAGAATCCTCGTTGATTGCAGGTAATTAGAATATTTTATTTAACGTACACTCCTATGTTATATACCGCTAGAATATCGAAAACAATTTTCGCTGGTAAATTTATTAACATCGATCACGCTCAATTACGAAATATAACATATTTTACTACGTTCCTTAACGTAACATAACCATCTAAGTCATCGTTACTTTCAATTATAGAATGGAAGAGGTAGGACGTCTAGATTTTCGTCATCAATTTTACTTATTTACAATAATAAATGGTGTTCGACACACAACAACGACTGGTAAGCGTTAGTTGAAAAAAATAGTTATTTATTGTCACTATAATATTTTCGAGAACGTTTACTTAATTCTATATCTACTTTTTCAGGATGTAGACGTGATTTCTTTCGTTATTGTTGACATTACATCGTGGCTAGTTTTCTTAAAAATAAGCAAGATGAATTTAGTTACATTCGAACAGAATTGACATCTTGACAGTACGAACGCTACTTAAATCGTGGAAGGAAGCGTTCCTTGATCTAACAACCAGCTAAGGAATCATTATTTTCGATGATAGAAAGAAAGAAGTATAAAGTTCAAAATTTTCGTCATCAGTTTTACTTATCTATGATAAGCAATGGTATTGGACACAGGACGACAACTGATAAGCAATAGTTGACATATATTATTATTTATTTTCACGTTACCCTTTACGATAACGTTTAGCTAATTCTACATTTATTTTTTCAGGTTATAGGCATTGCGATTTCGTCCGTTATTGTTAACAATGCATCGTGGCCCGTGTTCCTTGAAATAAGCATGGTGAATTTAGTTACAGTCGAACAGAATTGACATCTGTTTACACATTCATTCTTCGATTAAACAGTGTTCTGTTAACGATACTTTTACATCCGAGTATATTTTTCTTCCGATTACATTTTTCATTTAATATACATCGAGTAGCTGATAATTCAAAGTTTATTCAAGTTGGATAACGTTATCGTAACTTCATTCCTTTAATCGATGAAAAAATCTATTTAAGCGAACGCGTCTTAAATAACACTATTTCAACGAATCATATGGTCTCTCTTGAAATATCGCTGCGAAATAGAAACGATAGGCTTTTCGTCGATAGTATACGACAGAACGAACACTGCTTAAATCGAAATATATGTGTTAATTGGGTCGTGGATTCCCGGATAGCAGTTCCTAAGTATCACGCTCGTTAGAGCAAGATGGTTCTTTATTCTCTTGTCTGATGAGGAATACTTAACATTTTGATATTTTTATTATAACACTATTTTTATTAACTTTGTTAATTTTTTTTTTTTTTTTCTTTTAGGAAGCCTATGTTGTAATTTCGTTCTACTGTTTGGATACGGATAAAAGAACAATTCAACGCTCTAGTTGGAAATGGTCTTTGTAAAATTGCGACTCATGGTTAGCATTGTTTAATGATATTTTAGTATTTTTTATCGCCATGTACTTTATTATAGGTTTCAATACTGCATTTTTATTATTTTCCTAAAATAGGAAAGCCTCCTTCCTCTAGGATCTATCATGAATATGAAGATGAGAAAGGAAAGGAAAGGAGCCAGGAAGATGCGATGGAAGCAATAACGAAGGATGGAATCTTGAAGAATCTTCCATTGGATTAAAATCAGCAGGAAAACAACGCTTCCTTCATTTTACCGAACCGAAAGAAGACTCGCCTCTCCTTCGTTCGTATTGCTTCTTTAAATCTGCTTAAGCTCCAACGTTCTACGTAATTCTCGGCGATTTTGCGCACCCCTAAGCGTTTCTGCGTGACACCCTAAGCGATCCTGCGATACCCTAAGCGTTTCTGTGATACCCTGAGCGTTTCTGCGACACCCTGAGCGTTTCTGCGACACCCTGAGCGTTTCTGCGACACCCTGAGCGTTTCTGCGATACCCTGAGCGTTTCTGCGATACCCTGAGCGTTTCTGCGATACCCTGAGCGTTTCTGCGATACCCTGAGCGTTTCTGCGATACCCTGAGCGTTTCTGCGATACCCTGAGCGTTTCTGCGATACCCTGAGCGTTTCTGCGATACCCTGAGCGTTTCTGCGATACCCTGAGCGTTTCTGCGACACCCCGAGGGTTTCTGCGACACCCCGAGGGTTTCTGCGACACCCCGAGCGTTTCTGCGACACCCCGAGCGTTTCTGCGACACCCCGAGCGTTTCTGCGACACCCCGAGCGTTTCTGCGACACCCCGAGCGTTTCTGCGACACCCCGAGCGTTTCTGCGACACCCCGAGCGTTTCTGCGACACCCCGAGCGTTTCTGCGACACCCCGAGCGTTTCTGCGACACCCCGAGCGTTTCTGCGACATCCCGAGCGTTTCTGCGACACCCCGAGCGTTTCTGCGACACTACCTTGAGCGTACCTTGGATACCCTAAGCGATCTTGCATGATACCCTGAGCGTTTCTGCGACACCCTCAGCGTACCTGCGCAATCCCTAACGTCGTATTCTGTTCAATTCTCAGCGTTTTGCGTAACCACCAGCATTTCAAACGATTCCCCTGCTTTAGTCTTGCGCATAATTGCGATGTTTTACGAAAAATTACAAGATAGAAACAAATTTGTTAGAATCATTGTTATAATATTGTTGGAGTTTATAGAGCGTTGAAAAAATGAAACTTCAATTGGAAGGTAGTACATCAGTTGATTTTTTCTTTCCGGAATGTTAACATAAAATTGTTTTATACTTCACAAGATATTACGTGCGGTGCAACGTTTAAGCGGTTGTATTATTGTTTAAATCTTATTTTATATCGACCAATCGTATATTATAGATTCTTTAAATAATTGTAAAGTGATAGAAAGCATACATAAACTTGGGTGCGTTAAGAAAACTATTATTTAAGTATAATTTTATATCGAACAAACGTATATTGTAAACCGTTTAAATAATTGTATAGTGATAAGAAGCGTATATAAACAATGGTGCGTTGAGAAAAATATTTAAATATAATTTTAACTCGAGTAAACGTATAGTATAGAATGTTCAAATAATTAGTTAAACTAATAGAAAGTATACATAAATTCTGATGCGTTGAGAGAATTATCGTTTAATTATAATTTTATACCGAACAAACGTATATTGTAAAATTGTTTAAATAATTGTAAAGTGATAGAAAGCATACATAAATTTGATGCATTAAGAGAATTTTAGACCACCGTTGGGCGTATCGAAAACCGTCGTCCAGTATTTATCCGTAACAACAAACATCTTTTTAGACAATTCTTAGGATATCGCGTGACCCCAGCTTCGCGAATAATTGAAATGCTCATATACTAAAAAAGAAAAAATATTATTTTTATCATTGTAATAAGAAAGCGTCGAAAAAAAGGAAGGCAGTATGTAAGCAGATTTCTGTTCTGCGAAACGTTCGATTAAAATTATTTTCTACGTACTACGAGCGGTATAAAGCTTGAGCGGCGGGGTTGTATTCTGTAAATATTAGTTTGATACTACCGAGCGTACATATGTAGCGTACATTGCTTAAATGATTGTAAAACGACAAAAAATAAAAATGATCTAGGTTTAGCGCGGTTCAACGCGGTCCAACGCGTGTACCGGAAATTTTAGGGCATGGTAGAGCGTTTCAACTACCGTGAATCCATTCGTGCGTAATTAAGCGTGTTGCGTAATTCCGAACAGATTGGCGTAACCCTTAGAAATATTGCGTAAACCCCTAACCCTTATTTAGGTAAATTCTCTGGCTCTGCCAGACGCAACGCAGCGATTTCGCCCACTACGTGGTTTGGCGTAAGTATCCATTTGGCAAGGTATGGTTTTTTTTTACACGTAAGTCCTATCGATTTTTCGCAACGTCCGACGTGGACACCCAGAGTTTTGTCTTTTTCAGGTTATCTGCAACCTCGGAGTTATTCATTTACCTACATACTATCGAGATTACTGAAGCGATGGTATTTTTTTTGCATAATGTTAAGGGCATTGCGTTGTTTTGAACGAATGCGCGTAATCAGTAGTTTCTTTTTTTTGTATGAAGCCCACCGTATCTATACAATCCTTACAAATTTTGTGTAAACCTTTGCGTGTATTCAGCCGAACTTCTGTGGTCTAACTTCGGTGTAATCCAGACGCGACCCAACGATTTGCAGTAAGTATTTTTCTCACTTAAATGCCTTTATGTTCGTTCCGTAATTCTACGCGTGTTGCGTAAATTGCATAGTATCTGCAACCCGCAGCTCATTTTCCTAGGTACCAGCGAAGTTATTTAAACTGCGGCATTTTTTTTTTTCATAGTTCGGGATATTTTCGTTTTATCCGAAGAATCCGCGTTTTTATATAGCCTAACGTCTCTGTGTAAACCGTGGCGTGTATTTAGCTTCATTTTAGCGTGTCTACTTAACTCTAACGTTTCCACATTATCACTTAGTTATCGACCGTATTTTTTTTTTAACGTGATCTCTATTCGTCGCGTAATTCTTCGCATATATAGTAATTTGGAGGGTATTTAGAGCCCTAGCTTATTTTCCATGATACTGGATGAGTTACTTACCCGACAGAATATTTGCATAGTCCCAGGGGTACTTCCGATGAATCGTTGCAATGTCCAACTTCTTTACAACGCCAAGCGATTTTGCGAAACCTTTGCACGATTTGAAAGCCCTAGTGTAACGTAGCGTAACGTATTTTTACATAACGATCCCGAGATTTGTCGAAAGTACTTCTTTTTTCTTTTTTGATAATGGTTGTCGGAGGTTTTTCTTTTTGACATTCTTAACAGCTGCGTTATTCGTAGAATGCTCTAAGCAGCTTATTTTCGTAGATACTAGCTAGGTTATTGAAACGACAGCATTTTTTCTTTTTTTCTTTTTTATAATTCGTAGGGCACTCGTTAGATCCGACGAATCTGCGTAAATACTAGGATTTTACTCGTAGATGACCGTGTACTTTCATGTGTATCTGTAACTATCAGCTTATTAATCGAAGATTTTACCGAGGTTATATGATCGACTGTATTTATTTTGCGTAATCTGTGGGGCACTCGCGTTATTTCCGAAGAATCTGCGTAAATACTAGGGTTTTCAGGAAATGCAGCGTTTCTGTGTAATCCTTGTCGATTGGGCGTCGGTAATAGGGCGTATTTAGGTAGCCTCCGAGAGTGCGGCGTAATCCGATTGTTTCCGCGTTACCACCCTGTGATTTCGCGTAAGTACTTGCATTTATACGTAATACTTGTGTAAATTCCTGTCGGTTTTCGATAACTCGTGGATGACCGTGTAGTTCCCGTGTATTTACAACTGTCGGCTTATTAATCGAAGATATTACCGAGGTTATATGATCGACTGCATTTTTTTTGCATAATCTGTGGGGCACTCGCGTTATTTCCGAAGAATCTGCGTAAATACTAGGGTTTTCAGGAAATGCAGCGTTTCTGTGTAATCCTTGTAGATTTGGCGTCGGTAATAGGGCGTATTTAGGTGGCCTCCGAGAATGCGGCGTAATCCGATTGTTTCCGCATTACCATCCTGTGATTTCGCGTAAGTACTTGCATTTATACGCAATACTTGTGTAAATTCCTGTCGGTTTTCGATAACTCGTGGATGACCGTGTAGTTCCCGTGTATTTACAACTGTCGGCTTATTAATCGAAGATAATACCGAGGTTATATGATCGACTGTATTTTTTTTGCATAATCTGTGGGGCACTCGCGTTATTTCCGACGAATCTGCGTAAATACTAGGGTTTTCAGGAAATGCAGCGTTTCTGTGTAATCCTTGTAGATTTGGCGTCGGTAATAGGGCGTATTTAGGTGGCCTCCGAGAATGCGGCGTAATCCGATTGTTTCCGCGTTACCACCCTGTGATTTCGCGTAAGTACTTGCATTTATACGTAACACTTGTGTAAATTCCTGTCGGTTTTTCGATAACTCGTAGGTGACCGTGTAGTTCCCGTGTATTTACAACTGTCGGCTTATTAATCGAAGATATTACCGAGGTTATATGATCGACTGCATTTTTTTTGCATAATCTGTGGGGCACTCCCGTTATTTCCGACGAATCTGCGTAAATACTAGGGTTTTCAGGAAATTCAGCGTTTCTGTGTAATCCTTGTAGATTTGGCGTCGGTAATAGGGCGTATTTAGGTGGCCTCCGAGAATGCGGCGTAATCCGATTGTTTCCGCATTACCACCCTGTGATTTCGCGTAAGTACTTGCCTTTGTACGTAATACTTGTGTAAATTCCTGTCGGTTTTCGATAACTCGTAGATGACCGTGTAGTTCCCGTGTATTTACAACTGTCGGCTTATTAATCGAAGATATTACCGAGGTTATTTAATCGACTGCATTTTTTTTTGCATAATCCGCGGGGCACTCGTTATATCCGACGAATTTGCGTAACTACTAGCATTTTCATAAAGTCCGGCATTTCTGCGTAACCTACAGATTTTACAAAAATCTAAGTACGCAATCTACAGCGTGGGACATAACCCCACTGTTTTCGCTTTACCATCCGGTGATTAGAAGTATTTGTCCGTTTTCTTTTTAGGTAATCCCTCGGTTTTTCAATAGTTCCTAACGTACCGACGTAGTTCCTAGGTTTATCAGCAATACCCAGGTTATTTTCTTAGATACTAGCGAGGTTACTTAAACGACATTTTTGGCCTCCGAGCTTTCTCCGTAATCTCATTTTTTTCCAGGATATCTGTAACGATCAGCTTATTAATTCTAGATATTAACGAGGTTATTTAGTCGATAGCATTTTTGAATAGTCCTTGAGGCGGTTGCATTATTTACGTAGACTATACGAACTACCAGCATCTTTATAAAGCTCATCGTTTCTGGGTAACCCTTACAGATTTTGGCTTATCCGACTGGCGATTTGAAGTAAGTATTTGTGCTTTATTTTTTATTCTTATGTTATATCTGTCTTCAATAATTACTAATATACCGACGTAATTTCTAGGTTATCCGTAGTACCCATCTTATTTCCCTAGATTCTAGAGAGGTTACTTAAACGACAACATTGTTGCATAATCCCAGGGGCATATTCGTTATTTCTTACGAATCAAGTAACGACCAGCGTCTTCATAAAGTGCAGCATTTCTGTATATTCTCGTAGATTTGTCGTCAATCCCAGAACGTATTTAGGTGGCCTCCGAGCGTCAGGCGTAACGTCATAGTGTCCGCATAAGCGAATAAATTTGTTTTTACCTAATGCTTGTCAAAATGCTTGTCGATTTTGCATAATTCCTAAATGTCCGTGTAATTTCCACGGTATCTTCATCCACCAACTTACTAATCCTAGATATTAACGTAGTTATTTAATAAACAGCAATTAGCATAGTCCGTGGGGCGTTTGCGTTATTATCGAAAAATCGGCGTAACCACCAGCATTTCCATAAAGCTCGTTTCTATGTAACCCTTACAAATTTTGCAAAAATTCTAGTACGTATTATGGTGGTTTAGAGTGGTTCGACGTAATTCCACAGTAATCGCATAAAAACCATCCAGTGATATGAAGTAATTATTTTTCTTATGCTCCTCTCTCTTAGGTAATCGATTGGTTTTTCCTGTTTATCTGTAATGCCCAGCTTATTTTTCTAAATATTACGTAGAATCGATAAATGACAACATATTTGCATAATCCCAGGGGCACCGCCATATGGGTGTGAACGTAAGTGTGTACGTACGAATGAGAGCGTAGAGTGCCTCTACCGGCCATTTTCTAAAACAGGTAGCAGGCCTCCGTAATTTCCGTGTAATCACTCTCAGACTGATTTTAGTGTCTAATATTTGTTTCATTTTATTGAATACTATTTGCCTGATTTTATTGTATAATATTTGTCTCATTTTAATATATACTATTTGTATAATTTTATTGCATGATATTTGTGTGATTTTATTATATAATATTAAACAGAGGGGAAAGTATAAGTAGACATCAGAATTTGAATGTTTGTGATCGATCATTTATACGACGCCTTTGAATAATCGTCTAAAAAGAAAACGGTTACATCAAGCTTGTGTCTTTATTGAATAAGAGACACGACTGAGCTTCGATGACATTCCGCCTGCAGTACGTCTGATTTGCGTTCAGTATTCTATCAGACTTCCTTCTGTTTCATGTTAAATTATGCGGCATAAGCTGTGGAAAGATTGTAAAAGAGACGTATAAGAACTGTATGAGAGTTGTGCAAAAGTTGTGTGAGATGTCCAAAATGTGTGTAAAAGTTTTGTGAGACTTACGTAAAAGGTGCGTACAACTTGTGAAAAAATTCTGTAAAAGTTGTAGAAAAAGTATTATCTGAAGGTTGTGTCTGAGGTTGTGTCTGAGGTTGTGTCTGAAGGTTGTGTTTGAAGGTTGGGTCTGAGGTTGTGTCTGCAGGTTGTGTCTGAAGGTAGTGTCTGAAGGTTGGGTCTGAGGTTGCGTCTGAAGGTTGTGTCCGAAGGTTGCGTCCGAAGGTTGGGTCTGAGGTTGTGTCTGCAGGTTGTGTCTGAAGGTAGTGTCTGAAGGTTGGGTCTGAGGTTGCGTCTGAAGGTTGTGTCCGAAGGTTGCGTCCGAAGGTTGTGTCCGAGGTTGCGTCTGAAGGTTGCGTCCGAAGGTTGCGTCCGAAGGTTGTGTCCGAGGTTGCGTCTGAAGGTTGTGTCTGAAGGTTGTGTCTGAAGGTTGTGTCCGAGGTTGTGTCCGAGGTTGTGTCTGAAGGTTGTGTCCGAGGTTGTGTCTAAAGGTTGTGCCTGAAGGTTGTGTCCGAGGTTGTGTCCGAGGTTGTGTCTGGGTTGCGTCTGGGTTGCGTCTGGGTTGCGTCTGGGTTGCGTCTGGGTTGCGTCTGGGTTGCGTCTGGGTTGCGTCTGGGTTGCGTCTGGGTTGCGTCTGGGTTGCGTCTGGGTTGCGTCTGGGTTGCGTCTGGGTTGCGTCTGGGTTGCGTCTGGGTTGCGTCTGGGTTGCGTCTGGGTTGCGTCTGGGTTGCGTCTGGGTTGCGTCTGGGTTGCGTCTGGGTTGCGTCTGGGTTGCGTCTGGGTTGCGTCTGGGTTGCGTCTGGGTTGCGTCTGGGTTGCGTCTGGGTTGCGTCTGGGTTGCGTCTGGGTTGCGTCTGGGTTGCGTCTGGGTTGCGTCTGGGTTGCGTCTGGGTTGCGTCTGGGTTGCGTCTGGGTTGCGTCTGGGTTGCGTCTGGGTTGCGTCTGGGTTGCGTCTGGGTTGCGTCTGGGTTGCGTCTGGGTTGCGTCTGGGTTGCGTCTGGGTTGCGTCTGGGTTGCGTCTGGGTTGCGTCTGGGTTGCGTCTGGGTTGCGTCTGGGTTGCGTCTGGGTTGCGTCTGGGTTGCGTCTGGGTTGCGTCTGGGTTGCGTCTGGGTTGCGTCTGGGTTGCGTCTGGGTTGCGTCTGGGTTGCGTCTGGGTTGCGTCTGGGTTGCGTCTGGGTTGCGTCTGGGTTGCGTCTGGGTTGCGTCTGGGTTGCGTCTGGGTTGCGTCTGGGTTGCGTCTGGGTTGCGTCTGGGTTGCGTCTGGGTTGCGTCTGGGTTGCGTCTGGGTTGCGTCTGGGTTGCGTCTGGGTTGCGTCTGGGTTGCGTCTGGGTTGCGTCTGGGTTGCGTCTGGGTTGCGTCTGGGTTGCGTCTGGGTTGCGTCTGGGTTGCGTCTGGGTTGCGTCTGGGTTGCGTCTGGGTTGCGTCTGGGTTGCGTCTGGGTTGCGTCTGGGTTGCGTCTGGGTTGCGTCTGGGTTGCGTCTGGGTTGCGTCTGGGTTGCGTCTGGGTTGCGTCTGGGTTGCGTCTGGGTTGCGTCTGGGTTGCGTCTGGGTTGCGTCTGGGTTGCGTCTGGGTTGCGTCTGGGTTGCGTCTGGGTTGCGTCTGGGTTGCGTCTGGGTTGCGTCTGGGTTGCGTCTGGGTTGCGTCTGGGTTGCGTCTGGGTTGCGTCTGGGTTGCGTCTGGGTTGCGTCTGGGTTGCGTCTGGGTTGCGTCTGGGTTGCGTCTGGGTTGCGTCTGGGTTGCGTCTGGGTTGCGTCTGGGTTGCGTCTGGGTTGCGTCTGGGTTGCGTCTGGGTTGCGTCTGGGTTGCGTCTGGGTTGCGTCTGGGTTGCGTCTGGGTTGCGTCTGGGTTGCGTCTGGGTTGCGTCTGGGTTGCGTCTGGGTTGCGTCTGGGTTGCGTCTGGGTTGCGTCTGGGTTGCGTCTGGGTTGCGTCTGGGTTGCGTCTGGGTTGCGTCTGGGTTGCGTCTGGGTTGCGTCTGGGTTGCGTCTGGGTTGCGTCTGGGTTGCGTCTGGGTTGCGTCTGGGTTGCGTCTGGGTTGCGTCTGGGTTGCGTCTGGGTTGCGTCTGGGTTGCGTCTGGGTTGCGTCTGGGTTGCGTCTGGGTTGCGTCTGGGTTGCGTCTGGGTTGCGTCTGGGTTGCGTCTGGGTTGCGTCTGGGTTGCGTCTGGGTTGCGTCTGGGTTGCGTCTGGGTTGCGTCTGGGTTGCGTCTGGGTTGCGTCTGGGTTGCGTCTGGGTTGCGTCTGGGTTGCGTCTGGGTTGCGTCTGGGTTGCGTCTGGGTTGCGTCTGGGTTGCGTCTGGGTTGCGTCTGGGTTGCGTCTGGGTTGCGTCTGGGTTGCGTCTGGGTTGCGTCTGGGTTGCGTCTGGGTTGCGTCTGGGTTGCGTCTGGGTTGCGTCTGGGTTGCGTCTGGGTTGCGTCTGGGTTGCGTCTGGGTTGCGTCTGGGTTGCGTCTGGGTTGCGTCTGGGTTGCGTCTGGGTTGCGTCTGGGTTGCGTCTGGGTTGCGTCTGGGTTGCGTCTGGGTTGCGTCTGGGTTGCGTCTGGGTTGCGTCTGGGTTGCGTCTGGGTTGCGTCTGGGTTGCGTCTGGGTTGCGTCTGGGTTGCGTCTGGGTTGCGTCTGGGTTGCGTCTGGGTTGCGTCTGGGTTGCGTCTGGGTTGCGTCTGGGTTGCGTCTGGGTTGCGTCTGGGTTGCGTCTGGGTTGCGTCTGGGTTGCGTCTGGGTTGCGTCTGGGTTGCGTCTGGGTTGCGTCTGGGTTGCGTCTGGGTTGCGTCTGGGTTGCGTCTGGGTTGCGTCTGGGTTGCGTCTGGGTTGCGTCTGGGTTGCGTCTGGGTTGCGTCTGGGTTGCGTCTGGGTTGCGTCTGGGTTGCGTCTGGGTTGCGTCTGGGTTGCGTCTGGGTTGCGTCTGGGTTGCGTCTGGGTTGCGTCTGGGTTGCGTCTGGGTTGCGTCTGGGTTGCGTCTGGGTTGCGTCTGGGTTGCGTCTGGGTTGCGTCTGGGTTGCGTCTGGGTTGCGTCTGGGTTGCGTCTGGGTTGCGTCTGGGTTGCGTCTGGGTTGCGTCTGGGTTGCGTCTGGGTTGCGTCTGGGTTGCGTCTGGGTTGCGTCTGGGTTGCGTCTGGGTTGCGTCTGGGTTGCGTCTGGGTTGCGTCTGGGTTGCGTCTGGGTTGCGTCTGGGTTGCGTCTGGGTTGCGTCTGGGTTGCGTCTGGGTTGCGTCTGGGTTGCGTCTGGTTGCGTCTGGGTTGCGTCTGGGTTGCGTCTGGGTTGCGTCTGGGTTGCGTCGGGTGCGTCTGGGTTGCGTCTGGGTTGCGTCTGGGTTGCGTCTGGGTTGCGTCTGGGTTGCGTCTGGGTTGCGTCTGGGTTGCGTCTGGGTTGCGTCTGGGTTGGGTTGCGTCTGGGTTGCGTCTGCAGACGCAACCCAGACGCAACCCAGACGCAACCCAGACGCAACCCAGACGCAACCCAGACGCAACCCAGACGCAACCCAGACGCAACCCAGACGCAACCCAGACGCAACCCAGACGCAACCCAGACGCAACCCAGACGCAACCCAGACGCAACCCAGACGCAACCCAGACGCAACCCAGACGCAACCCAGACGCAACCCAGACGCAACCCAGACGCAACCCAGACGCAACCAGACGCAACCCAGACGCAACCCAGACGCAACCCAGACGCAACCCAGACGCAACCCAGACGCAACCCAGACGCAACCCAGACGCAACCCAGACGCAACCCAGACGCAACCCAGACGCAACCCAGACGCAACCCAGACGCAACCCAGACGCAACCCAGACGCAACCCAGACGCAACCCAGACGCAACCCAGACGCAACCCAGACGCAACCCAGACGCAACCCAGACGCAACCCAGACGCAACCCAGACGCAACCCAGACGCAACCCAGACGCAACCCAGACGCAACCCAGACGCAACCCAGACGCAACCCAGACGCAACCCAGACGCAACCAGACGCAACCCCAGACGCAACCCAGACGCAACCCAGACGCAACCCAGACGCAACCCAGACGCAACCCAGACGCAACCCAGACGCAACCC